>NC_084762.1:30407797-30647797 GCF_028858725.1 Colius striatus
AGCCAGGTTATTTTCCCTAGTAACTGCAGGTTAGACTGGCAGATATCTTACTTCTCTCTCCCTTTCATTTTTTTTTTCCTCTGTTTGTATTTTCAGTGAACTGATGCACCTCCAAACATGCCCATTACATTTCACATTAGTCAGTCCAGGAAATTGCTCTAGTTGCGGTCTATCTCTCATTTCCGTATTCAAGTGCTGCAATATAAATTTGTCTTAATTTCCAGTTTGTTATGGTGCAATATCTGTTTTAGGGTGTTGTGTTTTTTTAAAGCAGAGAAGAAAAAAAGTATAGCAGGCATCTTTCAGTAACACAGACCATTCTTGTCCCTCTTCTTCATTGCTTTTACAATACTGTGAATGAAGCAAGCATTAGAGATAGGAGGCAGACTATGTGAGGAAATCCACACAGAATTTTGTTGACAGCCTAAATATGTGCATTGTAACTCACTGTTCGTGACTGCCCACATGTGCTGGAGCTACAAGTTCACTCATAGTTCGTGCAATGCAATGCGCATGGTAGGTAGCTCTGGAGATAGTATTTCTCTTCTCACACTCATCAGTGTGGGTCTCCCTATCATCAGGTCCCCATAAAGCAGACTCTTGGCTGGTCTGATTGAGTCTTCAGTCTTCCTGTACCTCCTCCTCTTCATGTTAACAGCATGAACAGCAAGCAAAATGAGTACAAATATCAGTCACACTCTTCCAGCAGCTGATACATGCAAGCCTATGGCAAGCTGGCCTTCATGTGGCTCAACTGCTTTCTTTGAACACAGAGTAAATTTAAACCTCACACATGAGCTACCACACACATTTGTCTGGTGTCAGTGAGTGATAGTGTCTTTTAGGGCAAGGGCTTCTGAGCCCTTAGTGTCTGGAAGGAAATGAACAATGAAAACACTAGGACAGCAACACCTTGTCAGATCAAAGATCCCTGTAACCCTTTCTCTAACAATACTTGTCCAGAAGATGCCGTTGGAAGAGTTAGAAAACAAGAGAAACTCATGCTGATGATTCTACTGGATAATCTATCATCCCTCAGAGGCAATAGGAATAGCTAAGACAGAAATAGTATTTTCATATTTATAATTTATTCTTCCATTAGTTTGTCCAATCACTTTTTATCTCAGATACATTCAAAACACTCTTTTATCAGGAGATTGCACAACTAATCACACATTATAAGAAAAACAACTTTCCTTGTTTGGGATCTGCCAATGACTTGTTTCATTTGATGACTTGAAAGCTATTCCAGCAGAAGAAACAGTGCTAACTATTCTTGTCACCTTACCATCATGAATATATAGACCTGTGTCACTTCTCTCCTATGACATGACCTTTAAAAAAAATTCCAATTATATGAGACCTTTACTTGCATGGGAGTAATTCTATACCTCTGATTTTCCCTGCTGTCGTTGACTTTCCCAGATCTTGTGTTACTTTCAAAGTTGGGATACCAGTTCTACATTCAATATTCACTATGTATATGGGGGATTTATGCTGCACAACAATAATGTCTTCTATTTTGAGCTATATTTGTCGTTATACTTCATAATATTTTTTTTTTTAAGTTGTGTTGAGCATGGCTTTCATGGAACAATAAAGTTATGAGTGATAAACATCACTTCAAACTTTTCTACCCCAATTTGATTTGTCATTTGATCTGTCACTCACTCATCATCAAGATGTTCTTATACAACACTTTGCAAGTGTCTCTCATTTTTATAACTTTGATTAACTGAGTAACATCTGTGAATTTTTTAACCTTGCTGCTCATTTTCTTAGATCATTCATTAGTACAGTGAACAACACATAGGCAACATAGATCCATGTAAGACTCTACTGGTGATCTCCTTCTGCTGTGAAAATTTATTTCTACATGACTTTTCCCATACCAATTTTTTACTCATGTGAAAAGATTCTCTTTTACCTCATTGCAAGTCAGTTCAAGAGCTTTTGGAGAAAACACTCCAAAGAGAAATATTTTTGGAAAATCGAATTGCTACATCAACTGATCTTCCTCACCCATTTGTTGTCTTCTTCAAAAAAGTCATAGGTCATTAATTGATTAGAATTCATGACTTGATAATTCTTTTCTAATATATTATAGTCCTTATTATATTTATCCATAATCTATTATATTTCTCTGTGTTTTTTATAATTCTATCTTTTACTGTAATTTCTACCAATTTTCTGCATACATGCATACTTTACAGGCTTATGTTAGTCCCTGAATTATTTTCTAAAAAACTGCATATTGAGATTGTGTTACAAGGGAAATTATATATTAGTTAATATTTCATCGATTTCATCCAAAAGAAGCTATAGAATCTGAGCTGAACACGAGCAGGTTTTGACAATTTTTAAAGTTCAGTTTATTGATTCATTCATCTAATGAATCAATTAATTAATCAATAAGTTCCTTCTACTTATACCTTTATTTTGAGAGAGAATAAGAATTTTTCTGTGTGAACCTCCCAAAATATTAGCTAGGAAAAAAACCCAACATTTTAACAAAAATATTTCTTTCTTACTGTAAAATTATTTTCTCTGAGCTCCCTTCAGATCTCCTGGCAGGCTTTCTGCTCCTAATATATCTGAAAAATAATTAGTACTTTTTATATCTTTTGTGAATTGTTCCTAAGACTCTATGTCACTTTTTTTTTTTTTCCTTTTTTTGGGGAAAGGTGGTTCTATGTTCAAATCAATAGTTATCCTGAAGCTCTTTTTTTGATTTTTTTTTCCTTTGGATACAATATCAATCTTTGACTCTGCTGTATTGAGGAGGCACAGTAGCCTGTGCAAACACTGAAATATGTAGATTCTTGGATACTTAAAGGGGATGTGAACAAAGAGATGAGAATTATGTGGATTTCTTGACATATCTTCTGAGAGCAGTGGCTTAAATATGAAAAATGTCAGTGAGCATGTGTGACTTGAAATCTCACTGTACTTCATATGCATGAAAAGTGGAAGCATATATAGGAAATACTATAGTGTCTAAGATATAACGCAGTATGAGCACAGAAGAACATTATTCAAACCTCCAAATTTAAGCTGACCATTCTTGGCTCTACTTAGCCTCTAACTCAGCAAACATATGTTAAACTGTCTTGGCAGGTATACAGTCATATACCATTGTATTTCAGGCTCTGACAGAATATAGGCTACACCTTATGGTCATAGATTTCTTGCTTTCCAGTCAATATTCATGTTTAAAACAAGTAGAGACTCCACAGTTTGCCCATAAGGCTTCACAACACTATTCCACAGAGTCAAAAGATTAATCCAATTCCTTCTAAAATACTAAGATCCTGGGATTATTCATAGTTCCAAGCAGGAACCATGAACCTCAGTGGATGCAGAATGACTTATTTTTAAAAGTATTCTAAGAAAATTCTTAAAATAGCTGTAGGAGTTGGTCATTTTAGACACAGTTCTATCTCAGGAACTCCTTAGCTAAAGTAACCTGGGTCTTAGCATAACAAAACAATTTTACAGAGCAAACTCATTAGACATATGAACTTTACTAAAAAGAAAACAAAAAAACTCCCAAATATGCAAAACAAAATAATCCACAAACATCAAAATAATCAAAAGAAATTTAAATACAAAAATTATTTTTTCAGTCCCTAGATACACACAACAAGCAAGTGAACATAGAATCTGCTTCATCACAATTAGTAAAGGAAGAAATCTTTTTTTTTTAATTCTGTACAAAGAGTAGTTTGTTTCCTCCATCTGTCCAGATGAGCTATTGAGCAAAACCTGAAGTGAATGAGCATGTTTTGTATTAAAACATTCTTTGCCTTCTTGAGACTTGGCACTATACAAGGAACACATTTTAAGTTCCCAGGAAAAATATTTCTTCCAACTAATGCTCAGATTTGCTACATATAATTAAATCCATATTCAAATGTGTAAAAATAATCAAAATAAATGCTCATGTGGTCTTTAATTCTGTAAAAATCAGTCTGGTTAACTGTTCTGCTCATACAGTGTAATGAACTGAAATAACAAGTGCATCAGCCAGTTAAATGCTTTATAGAGAAAAAAATATAGGTACTTTGTTTCATCGGAGAACTGCCATAATCATATGACAGCTATACTATAAGTTATGGGTAAGGAGACAGGACAGTGCATTAGATTAATACTTTGCCTTTTTAATCTATTAATCTACTACCTTTGGGACATTATTTTAAATCCACTGCAGAGCAAAGTGACTGAAAATCATTCCATCCTGACAGCTTTAAAAGATCACAAGTGAAACATGTTAAGAAGGTCTCAACCCAGTTGATACCGAACAGGAGCAGTCATCTCAGAAGATACTCAGTATTGGTGCTCTTTCAGTATTCTCACAAAAACAGTTAGCTTTATTACAGCAAGGGGTATTTCATACCACACTAGTGATAAAATGATTGAAATATATGCTAAAGCAGCCCAAGAGGAGTACACTACAGTTTCACTGTCAAAGAATATTGTGCATCTGTTTAGCCATGTATAGTAAGTTAGGAAAACATTTTTCCTACTAGTTCGGGTATGAAAAGGGTAGAAGGATACATTGTAAAAGCAATATATTTGATTGGGGTTTAACTTTTAGAATGGATACGAGAATGGCAAAATAGTTTGAAAGGCAGAAAGAAACCAGGTAAACTGTTCTACAGCATTAATACACCACTTTAAACTAAAACTGCAAATTCTCTAGCTTCTCCTTTCTAAAAAGTTTTGTTTAAAAGCATTTTTTCAAAGATACAAAACTTTGCAGCAACTGCAGTGGTTTCTTTTCTTTCACTAATAGATGTGAGTAAAGACAAATAGCAGCTTTAGTACTTTTCCTGCTGGCAAATTCCTAATTAAATAGTTTATTAGTAGATTATCTAACCTTCATTTAACGAGGACCTCCAGATGTTGTGTCTTAACTGAAGAAAAAAAGAAAACAGCTGAATGTTAAGCACAACATAATTGGTTATGGTCAGCTTGGAAAAGATTGTATTCTCATGTTACCATTACTGTAATAACATATGATTTTCTTTAGAAATTGTCAATGAGTGATGACCTACAGAAAATCCTTTAACTATCTCCAGTTATAACTTTAAATATACTTGGCTGTATTTCCTTCACTTCTATTTAACATTAGTCTTTTTCCCCACTGCTTGTGTGCAGCTGTCTCTAACAGAGATTCCAGCTTGCACATTTCTATTATTTCCATTTTTACTATGAAGTTGCTTCTATTTGTTTCTCCTAAAGATCTGTGTCCAGTACAGATTCATATTTACTCTCCTTAATAGTTAGACAGAAAAATCATCTCAAATCATTCTACACAGAATTTTTCATGGGTTAGTAATTGATTAGAAATAAAGCACTAAAAATTTAAGTAGAAAAAATGGAATTTTCATACAGGATAGGAAACAGCCTATTAGTACAATTGAGAAGCATTTAAAAAAATGCAACATTATTTTTTTAAGTAATCAAATTGAATATTATTGGAGAAGTATCCAGTTTCTTCTGAAGAGTCTTGGAGATGATTTTGTTATCTTTTCTATGCTTATTAGCATTTTTACGTCAGTCATACAATGCTTCTTTGAAGAATTCAATGATTGAATATAGGCACAGAAAGACAGAGATATTTTCCACAAACATCCAAAAGATTTTCAAAGGAACTATGTAGTTATGGGACAAAAGAGATTATGACATGGATAAATACTTTACCACTGTGTTGGAAACAGAGGGTAGGAAGTGACGGTCAATTCTTATGACAGAAGGAGGTTTTTCAATTGAATGATCTACCCTATGGTTCATTCTGTTCACGTCCATGGAAAAAACACAGTTGATTGGCAAATTTTTGTAGTAACACTATTAAGGACAATAAAACAAGGGCTGACTCTAAGAAGATTGAAAGTATGTCATCTAATTCAGAGTCTAGGCAATAAAACAATAGATGAAACTTAGTTTTCATAAACATGAACTGATACCTATGGTAAGATAAGTCCTGTAACTCCATAAAAAGGGATGGTCGCTGAGTAGACCACTACCACTGAAGTATGAGAATCATAGAATGATAGGGGTTGGAAGGGACCTTTAGAGATCATCTAGTCCAATCTCCCTGCAGAAGCAGGGTCACCTAGATCAGGTCGCATAGGAACATGTCCAGGTGGGTCTTGAAGACCTCCAAGGAAGGAGACTTCACAACCCCTCTGGGCAGCCTGTTCAACTGCTCCATCATCCTCAGAGAAAAACAGTTTTTTCTCATATTTAAGTGGAACGTTTTGTGTTTCAGCTTCATCCCATTACCCCTTGTCCTGTTGCTAGCTACTACAGAAAAAAAGGGATGTCCCAACCTCCTGATACCCACCCTTTAGATATTTGTAAATGTTAATATGATCTACCCTCAAACTCCTCTTCTCTAGACTAAACAGCCCCAGTTCCTGCAGACTTTCCTCATATGAAAGATGTTTCAGTCCCCTGATCATCTTGGTGGCCCTGCGCTGGACTCTCTCCAGCACTTCCCTGTCCCTCTTGAGCTGAGGAGCCCAGAACTGGACACAGGACTCCAGATGAGGCCTCACCAGGGCAGAGTAGAGAGGGAGCAGAACCTCCCTTGACCTGCTGGCCACACTCTTCTTGATGCATCCCAGGATGCCATTGGCCTTCTTGGCCATGAGGGCACATTGCTGGCTTATGTCCAGTTTATTATCAATTAGGACTCCCAGGTCTCCCTCTACAGAGCTGCTCTTCAGCAGTTCGACCCCCAGCCTGTACTGGTGCATGGGGTTGTTCCTTCCCAGATGCAGGATTCTGCACTTGTCCTTGTTTAACATCATGAGGTTCCTCTCTGCCCAACTCTCAAACTGGTTGAGATCCCACTGAATGGCAGCACAGCCTTCTGGGGAATCAGCCAGTCCTCCCAGTTTGGTGTCATCAGTGAACTTGCTGAGGGTACACTCTGTCCCCTCATCCAGGTTGTTGATGAAGGTGTTGAACAAGACTGGCCCCAGAACCGATCCCTGTAGAACTCCACTGTCCACAGGTCTACAACTCGATTCTGTGCCATTGATCACCACCATCTGGGCTCTGCCATTCAGACAGCTCTTGATCCACCTCACTGTCCACTCATCCAAGCCACACTGCTTTAGCTTTCTGATGAAGATGTTATGGGAGACAGTGTCAAAAGCCTGCTGAGGTCAAGGTAGATGACATCCGCTACTCTCTCCTCATCTAGCCAAACAGTCATGCACTCATAGAAGGCTATCATGTTGGTCAAACAGGATTTCCCCTGTCACTCCAACCTTTTGACATGCACCTTGAGGTCTCCCCTTCGTCTTCTGTTCTCCAGGCTGAAAAGTCACAGATCCTTTCCTCATAAGGAAGATGCTACAGTTCCCTGATTACCTTGGTGGCCCTGCACCGGACTCTCTCCAGAAGTTCCTTGTCCCTCTAGAGCTGGGGAGCCCAGAACTGGACACAGGATTCCAGAACAGAGTGGGAGGACAACCTCCCTTGACCTGCTGGACACACTCTTCTTGATGAATCCCAGGATGCCATTGACCTTCTTGGCAATGAGGGCACATTGCTGGCTCATGTTTAGATTATTATCAACCAGAACTCCCAGGTTCCTCTCTGCAGAGCTGCTCTCCAGCAGGTCAGTCCCCAGCCTGTACTGGTGCATGGGGTTGTTCCTTCCCAGATGCAAGACTCTGCACTTGTCCTTGTTGAACTTCATGAGGTTCCTCTCTACCCAACTCTCAAGCCAGTCAACATCCCGCTGAATGGCAGTTTGTTAATAAATCAAACCATTTCTCCCCCAATTGAGTCTGTTTTGCCCATGATAGTAATTACTGAGCAATCTCTCTGTCCTTATCTCAGCTCATGAGCTGTTTGTTATATTTCTCTCTTCCCTGTCCAGTTTAGGAGAGGGAGTGACAGAATGACTTGGTGGGCACCTGGCACCCAGTCAGGGTTGAACCACCACAATTTCCCAAATTGATGTCTGCAGAATATCTCTCCAATTTGAATGCAGTGTATGCAACATGAGTGAGAAGGATCGATGTGTGGCAAGATTTGAACTCTTCTTTGGTTTCTGTTTCCAACTATCAGAACTGAAAAATAGAAAGTATTGTGAAAGAGTTCACATTTAACAGTAATCTCTACTGTAAAGACTGACAGAGTTGACTTTGGCACAGTCTTCCTGTGCAACTATCCTTCCCAGATACAGGACTCTGCACTTGTCCTTGTTGAACCTCATGAGGTTCCTCTCTGCCCAACTCTCAAGCTGGTCGAGATCCCCTTGAATGGCAACACAGTCTTCTGGTGAATCAGCCAGTCCTCCCAGTCCTCTCTCCTCTACATCAAGTACAGTGTAAAGGCCACATGGGAAACTACACAGAAAATTCTCCATGGTGGAAGGCACTTGCACCTTGCCACTTTCAAAGCACTCTCTAAGAGTGAATCACCTGCAAGGAGATCATCATAACTGACTTGTTTTCTATCTGGTACTTTTCAGTTAACAGTGGTATTGATGTATTTGATCTATGAGTTGTATTGAGATTGACTATTTGATGGAATACTCCTAATAACTATTTTTCTGGTTTTTATTAAAGGTTAGTGACAGGTCACCCATATTGCATAGTTTTCTTTCTGTACTCTGATTGGATCATTTAATCCTGCTAGACTCTCTACCTCCATCAAAATCAAATTGAGTTTTATTTCTTTAATAGATTAATCCTGAATAACTATGGTTGAAGTCCAAATCCACTGCAATTTGCAGTTTGTGCTTGAACACTACATAGTAAAACTCAGTGGATATAAATGTGCTTACTGAGTTTTGGCCAGCTTAGAGATATGTTTTCCCAGCTAAGTGCAAATATCCCAGGACAAAGATCCTTTAAAAAAACAGTGCTTGGCTTGTGGTCAGTTGTTTTTTTCTCTAAGGATAATAATTTAGTGCTGTTAGGAGGCTTAGGTACAGCTGCCTGGGTTTCTTTGAAATCAAATAGTCTTTGAAAATTTCCCCATCTGTATCAGAGTTTGCAAAAAGATATCATGCTTTCCTCGTTTGACATTGCTATGAGCGATTTGAGAGAAGAGTTTAGTGAAATATGAAAAGGTGACAGCAAATTCCCATACTAGGTGTCAGCAGCTGTATAAATTAAATCTATTTGTACTTCCACAACTTAATTTGTTATGCCAATTTAAATAGCACACTTCTGTTCTAATGTATATGTAAACATTAATGAACTGTTCCAAGAAGTATGCATATTAGAAATCATGACTTTGTACAGAAATGTAGCAATGACTAACATTGAGCTATAGTCAAATCTCTTATCACCCTGCAGAAAATCCTGTAGGAAAAGCTAAGCTCTTTGACATGACTCTAATGCCTGTAGGGAAGCCAAGTGAAAAATGAAATCCAATGTAAAAAAGCCATGGACAGAGACTACTCTCCCACCCTACTTCCTTTAGACTAGGAAGGTCAAATGCAGAGCCTTACACAGCACCTTGCAGCAGGAGTGCAGCTGAGCTGAGCTGACTATGGAGCACCACTCTCCCAAACCACATTTAATATTTTATTCAAAGCCACTTGCACAAAGTATGGCACAAAATCCTGTGAAGGTTGTATCTCAGTGTGACAAAGGGATGGATTGTTGTAGTAGGGTCTCTATCTGAGAGAGCTGGTCACAATATTCTGAGAAAGCACATAGGATCAAAAGAAATCTGTGGAAATTGAATTGGTCTGTTCACTTGACCCATAGAAATATGAGCCTTTTCTACATGACAAAACACACTCTAATTTAGTAGGGAAGGATATTCATTTTAATTACACTATTTGCAAATTTTCTGCAGGATAGACCATAAAAGTAATAAGGTTATGTCATTACAAGATGTTTATCATAACACTCTGCTATTAAATCATTTTACTATTTTTGTGTAGATCACAAAGCAACGAGTAGCAGAATGCAGTTAAAATGTTAGTGTTTTCCTGAAGATTAAATACCATACAAACGGTATAGTAGCCTTTATTCCAGTAGCTTGATTACGAACAAGTGTGATATGCAACAAGTCACCAACAAGAAGGATTATTTGGGACAGAAAAAACACTGTTCTATCAATCTTTCCTTGTAAAAACATGGAGTAGTGTATTGAGTCACATTTTATAAATGTGTGTGAGCACTAAATTTCTGTTTGAAATGCTATATTTTTCTTTGAACTCAAGTAGAGTTTAGTTACTTGTAAAAAAAAAAATACCAGAAAATAATCCAAAGAGAAAATCTCTGTCAAACTCCAATTCATATGATTATTTTATCTTGTACCTATGTATGATGTTAGTTGACTTATATTTTAACTCATTTCAAAAAAAACCCAAGAACTAAGGCTAAAAGAAAACAAGAGGATTAAGTTGAAAGGCATACATTAACTAGATCCTACCTGTAAAAGACTCCAAGCCCAATAGTGAAAACTTAAAATTTTACTCATGAACCAAATACTGTATGCGTACGAGAACGAAAAACAAATGTAGAGGCTGGGAATTGGGAGGTTCCTTGTGTTGGTTTATAAACTGCAGGTTATACATAAAACATCTGTCTTATGAGGAAAGGCTGCAGGACCTGCGACTGTCCAGCCTAGAGAGGAGGAAACTGAGGGGGGACCTCACTGATATTTACAAGTATTTAAAAGGTGTTGTCATGGTTTTGTATGGAGCTGTTTCTGGTAATTGGGAATGGGGCTGAAAGATGGCTCCTGTACAAAGTTGCTCAAAACTCTGCATGGCTCTGAGTCAGATCCACTTCTGGGGCTGAGCCAATTGTGTTGCCTCCACGATCACTTTTTAAGAAGAAGTCAAAAGACGTTCTGTTCATTCTTGTTTGTCCTTCCTTCTTTTCTGGCTGGTGGTGGTGGGAGGAGTTGAAGGAAAGAGAGAAGCAACCATGCAAACTCCAAGATCAGTGAGGGAAGAGAGGAGGAGGTGTACTGGAGTAGAGACTCACCTGCATTCTGCGGAGAGAATTAGTGAAGTAGTGACTTGTTTGCACTTTGTAAAAGACCCTGCATCAGGGGCAGTGACTATGCCCAGAGTGAGGGACCCCATATTCACAGAAACTGTAACTGTTGGGAAGAACCCACACCAGAGAAGTTCATTAAGGACTGTGTCCCATGGGAGGGACAAAGGGGAGCAGGGGGAAAATGCAAGGAGTATCCTCCTCTGAGAAGAGAGACGCGTCAGAGACCGTCTGTGAGAGACTGACCACATTCCCCATTACTGCCCCCCGAGCCATTGAGGGGGGAGGAGGTAGAGATATGGGGAGCAGTGAGCTGGGCCTGGGAAGAAAGGAGGGATGGGGGAGGGAGATCTTAAAGTGCTGGTTTTAATTTTCTCATCATCCTACTCCCTTTTTGCTTTTATTCTGTTCTGTTTCTTGTAGGTAGTAGAATAAACTTTCTTTACTTTTCTAAGTTGAGTACTGGAGTCTGTTTTGCCCGGAACCATAATTGGCAATGAGCCCTACCTGCCCTTGTCTTGATCCACAACATCCTTGGTTATCTTTTTCCTTGCATTTTACTGGAGCCTCCACCGTCCTAAGGAGGCTGGAGGTAGATGGGGGCACCAAGCGAGAGATTGTCATTGGTGCTTCATTGCTGGCTGGGCAAAACCACGACAGGTGTATCTCAAGAGGATGGGACAACACTTTTTTATGTCCAGTGAAGGGACAAGGAGTAATGGACAAAAACTGGAACACAAAAAGTTTCACTTAAGGAAAATATTCTTTACTGTGAGGGTGAGAGAGTCTTGGCACAGGCTGCCCAGGGAGGTTGTAAAATCTCCTTCTCTGGAGGTTTTCAAAACGCACTTGTGCATATTCCTGTGTCACCTGATTTACGTGAATCTGCTTTAGCAGTGGGATTGAACTAGATGAACTAGGGGTCCCTTACAAGCCCTACCATTCTGTGATTCCGTGAAAACCTAGGCAAGTATTAGAGGCTCTGTCCTGGCTTAGGCTCGTAATGCTAAACTTAATACTGAAAATAATGTCGGCTAATAATAAGCTCAGTTTCTCTTTCAAATTATACATTTGGGTCTTCATTTATACTTCAATGTCATACCTTGAGCCTTCTATCAATTTGTAAGCTCACTATTCAAAATATTAATGCCTTCTATTCAGTCATCTATCCTTACAGCCATTTCAATAAACTCAGACAACAGTTTCTTATCATAAGGCAGTAGTCTCTTGTAAACTTAGATGCCTAAAATTAGGCTCCTAAATCCTCAGCAAGGTACTATTTTTTTTGTGGTTACACCTACAAATCACACCGCAATCAATGCAATCTCACCTCCTCACTTACAATTTTTTTATCTATGTACTTTATATGGATTTAGAACTTTTTCTTTAGGAGACAAGGTTTAATCACTTTGTATTATTTGTTTGTGTGATTCTTCTTAATCAAAAGAACATTATTTCTGCAAATTGGTCAACATACTTTGAACTTCCGTTCAAATACTCTTTGAGTATTTGAACATATGCAAGCAAATCTTAACAAAACTAAGAGGAAATGGAAAACATGTATTCAGATTTTTTTCATTCTTCAGTCATAAAAGATAAGATTGCTGCAGAATGGGACAATTCTCAAATCAGACTGCATTACAAAGTAGTCTTTGCTTCCTCAAAAAAGGTTGTGGTATAGTGTTGCATGCTACAACACTGTGCTTGCATGCTGTTAGAATCAGTAGCTCTTGTGGAAACATTTCACATGGGAAAAAAATTCTGATAACATTGTTTCATGCATTTTTAATGGCCAATTTGGGGAGGGGGTTGATTAAGAAAAAAAAAAAGATTATGAAGAAATATCTTTTATTTGTAATTATCATTCTTAATTTGAGAGTTTCTTTCTTCATGTGGATTGCAGTATTGAGACTTCTATCAGTATTCTGTAATCCAAGAATACTAATTCTTCATAATATGGTGCTATCTTATCAATTGTTTATTTAAAAAAACACACAAACAATGAGATCGAGCCAAGTGCCTGTGTTTCTTTGTCATTAAGGCACTCTGGAGTATTTTGCTGATAACACAATGCATATAAAGAGTTATTATATAAGTTATTCTTTGAAGTAACCATAATCTGAACTCCACAGAACCACAGAACTTTGTGTAGTTCTTGAAACTTGTGCTAACAGAAACAAAAATCTCCAACACATAATACAGTCCATCAATCTATTTCTTCCTCCAGATTCATTGATCCAATTCTATTACAGAAAAAGATATGAAACTGAATTAACATAGTGATGAAATTGGCATTCAGTTAGTAAATACACAATGAAAAGCTGGCATCACAGAGATTAATAAAACAGAGGCTTAACGCTGCAAAATCTTTGGTGTTAAAATGAAACTGTTGAACTGAGCTCTTAATTACAGGAAAAAAAGTCAAACTGGTATTGGTCACTTACTGCTTCACAGTTATACCAGGTCATAATCTAATTTACTTTTTTCCGAAATTCTTTAATGCACAGTACTTAAATGTTTCCTTTGGGAGAATACTTGTGAGAGGCTATTAGTGCCTGAAGAAATGAAATTACCTTTAACTTCATTTAGGAGTGTTTTGACAGCTACTTCTTGCTTAGGCAGCGCTTTTGCTGTTGTGATGTAGTTTCATTCACTCCTTTGCTAAGAGCCATAATGACTGGCTTCTTTATTTAGTTTTTAACCTCATCATCCTTCCTTTCACATTCATTGTCTATTTGTACTACATACATCCACCTCTCTTCAACATCATTCTCCCCTCCTTTCTTTGCTTTTCCTTTTACCTTTATTTTTCTGTCTAGACCACTTTCAGAACATCCCTGATTGTCTCTTACTTTGGTTTTGCACACTGCTGCTTATTAAATGTAGCATTGGTCTCTCTTTTCCTTCATGCATTTAAGAAAATGTTATTTTATTCCAAGGTGTATTTAGTTCTCAGCCTAAATATCAGTACTCTCTTTTGAGCTGTGGGAGGACTCACATCAGGCCTAAGCAACTCTTGTTACCAAGCAGAGCACTTAAGAATGCTGATATGCTCATCGTTACACAGTGGTGGCTCACATCAGCCAAGTCTTCATATCCTCTTAACACACAAATAGTCTACTTTCACAAGAAATGAAAAAATCAAGTTAATCATACATTTGAGAAAAACTGAGATGGTGTGTCAATGAATATGGAGAAGAACATGCTGTCTGTTCCAATAAAGATAGTGAGACTGAGCTGTTTGTTGTACATGGGTTTACTTACATTAAATTTATTTCAAATGACTGCTGGTGTTGATAGAGGGGAAGTTTCCTGCATTGATAGAATTAAGGGAGTTTTCTGCCAAGTTTACTAAGCAAATATTAAATCAGTATCGGATCAGACTAAAATTGTACAAGGGTATTGTGCTGAACAGGCATAAGATATTGACATAGTCTAGAAAGCACATCTACCAACTGGAAGAGTTTGTCCCATTACTGACTGCGAAAGGAGCCCAGGGTGATAATCTGCTAGTAAGATACAAAATGTAGGGCAAAAAAATCTGTAGAGTCCTGAGCTTTTTAAAGTGAAGTTTCCTAGACTTCCACAGTTCCACTGTGCATACCAAAGGTTGTCTCCTCCTTGGCAAAACACAATGCATAGCCAGAGGTCTTAAATTTAGCCAAGAGTTACTGAAAATGGCGTAGGTATTACTTACCTGCATTTTAAAAAATAAGGAGTGGCATCCATCTTTATCTGGGTTTGTAAGGAATGGCTCAGTTGATAACATCAACCACTGCTCTATGTTGCAGATGCTCACTTGGTGTCAACTCTTACAGGCCTGACAGTGTTCAGTAGCACACTTAACAGCACAAGACAAAAGACTCTTTTCTCTCCTACATGTTCTAGAGTAGTTTTTGGATCTACTCACTGACTGGAATCAGGGCTAGTCAGAGTTATCTATCCATCCCCGCATATTGTACAGAAAAATTTGACACTGAACTGAAAGTGGTTAAACTCTTTCAATTCCTTCAGGGATCTAGCAGGAAAACTAGCATTTTTCACAGTCACTAGCATTCATGTTGGATGAGAAGTTCCCTTCAGAGAAGTTGAAATAAAAATGGGAAAAAGCTATGTCTTTTTTTAAGAAAGTAAAGACACATTCAAAATTCCTACATTTCTATCTTTCCTGTTGGGAAAGCAGGACAGTGTTCAGTTCAGAGAATAGCTAGTCTTTAGCAAATTGCAGGGGATGGTTTTGCAGTTTTCTGGCTCATCTATGCACTCAGCAAGTCTCCTGGTTTTAGATGCGTATACCATTATGACCCTTGTAAACCCATACATCTCTTCAGGGCATGAGATTAATTTGCTGGTTTAATGAAGAGCGGCAACAGGAAAAACTGTAGTTTTCAGTTTTTCAATGGGATTTGAAGGAGAAAAGAAACATTAAAAAACACTATTTCACTTCCCTGTGTTGCTTATCTTTACTGCAAACAGGTAAGTATAAGTTCAGTAACTGCGACAGAGAAACAAATATCTATGCAGTAGTGTCAGACTACCACCTACCTACTTTTCCTCTCTTTGTTATTCTTGCTTACAATTTTCCATGAAAGCAGTGTGCTACAATTTCTGTCTCCAACACAGAATGGAGAAAAACAAACAGAATTTGAGTATTGTTTGAAAAATAGAAAATCTTTCTCAAAAAAATGCTTAGTCAGAAAGAAATCCAACCCCAAGTATTATACAAAAAGCTAAAAAGTAGATGAGACCACATAGTTTACAAAGTGCATCAGGAGGAAATTAGTGAAATATTTTTTAAGATCCTTACTTAGAGTTGTAACTGGTCACACTTACCAAATTGAGTACAGTGTCCTTGAACAAAGACAACTTCTAAGCTTTAGACCTCTTGAGAAGAAGTGTTTAGAGGAGCAAGTCAACCAGCAACGAAAAAATCTGAAGTGGAATTTAGGCTAAATTTAAGTTCAAAATTAAAATTAAGAAAAAAACCAAGAGTAATGTGAGCCTTACAATGTTCTGATTTGCTCTAGTTTGAGCTGGGATGAGAACCTGGGCACCTTGCTTACCAATCTGGTGAGAACCTCAAACTAGTCCTAACTCCCCTGAGAGACTCTGTCTAGTAAGTGCTTGGTATTTCTTGTCCCCTGAATGAGTCCCTAACGGCAAAGCTGCCTGACTTGGATCACAACCCATAGAGTATGCCCAAGAAGCACTAATAAAATTAAGCTGCTGACAGCATTATGAGAAGCTGTGCCTCCATTTTAAAAGCCACAGGCAAGGGAAAAGGAATGCACTTCATCCCATTAATTAACCTATGTAGTGGGAATTAGAGCCTACAGTTCAGTACAATCCACTCCCTTGGCTCAAGGGTTTCAAACGCTGATCTGAGACAGAAGCTACACAGAGGACAGAACAAGATTTGCAAAAATTTACTGGCTCTGCAGCTGTTAGTCTGTTGCACAGGTGACTTTATTGAAAAGAAAATCATCAATAGACTTATGCTGGAGAGAGGATGCAAAATCATGGTGCACAAGTGGGTGTAGATGCATGGGTTGAGATGCTTGCACCCCTAGGAGGGACAGGATTTCATACAGCCCTGTTCAGAATTTCCTGGGCTAATGGATGGGGTTTGATCCCATCCAGACACATCTAATCTTCCCCTTGGGCTGTACAGAATGCTAACTCCTGTTTCCAAGGACAAGCACATCTTTCTCTCAGAGTTCTCCTGAATTATGAACAATTTGATAAGTTTTCTGGTTTTGCAGGACCCAATAGCTAGATCCAGCTGTATAAATAAGCACAGTTTAGATGAAATCCATATAACTTCACTGATTTACATCTGCTTAGATTCAAGCCTTGCAGTACTGATTTATCATTTGATATCTTAACACTAGCTTTCATGAGCAAGAGGCTTGACAGTTCACACAATCAAATGGATATTTTTTAAGCCACTCTTCAGTTGTAATCAGCATTTATTTTTACCTTCAGTACACCAAAATTACTACCAGGTTTAAAAACACCATATTGTAGTCACCTTGATCTTTGGCAAAGAGTTCTTAATTTTCCAAGATTTTGTAGCTGAACTAGAACAGGAAAGAGTTTTCCAGGAACAGAGCAAGAAACAAATCTGTCATTTGTATAGATAACTAGTATGTTAATTATTCCTCCCTCTTCAATCCTTTTAACTGCTGTAATTCAAAATTCTTAAAAAAAAAAAAATAAGAGAAAGAAAGGAAAGAGAAAGCATAGTTGACAAAAAAAAGATTTAGTCTGAGATGATTACTAAAATATTTGGAAACTTTCATGTGTACAATATAAATTGAAACTTGTCAGATTTTAAGCCCATATGTCACAGAATCTACTTTGGATTTAGATTCTAGTTTAGGAATAAAATTATGAAGGTATAATTATGTGGCAGAACACAACTGAGAGTTACTAAGGATTGAATTGCTTGTCTTTCTCCACCTTGTCCTCAGCCAAGTGGCAGGAAACAGCTGGCCGGAATTTTTGAGTGCCCTTAATGAAGTGAATACTTAGTTGTTAAGATTTGGTGATTAAATGAAATAAGACTAATCTTCTTGTGTGGATTTGCTGAAAGATGATTGTCCTGAAAGGAAGGTAACTCTCTATGTGAGATTTAGATAGGGAGTAAACTTATTCAAAAGTTCAATTTATGAAGAAAATTCTTAGGGGCTTCTACTTTTGATTGTTATTATTTTAAGACTCCTTAAAGATGTTAAACCAAGGCACAAATTAACTGGGTTTTGGTTTTGGTTTTTTTTTTGATGTCTCATCTCAATCAAATACATACAGATAGCTAAGCTAAATAAATAAGTGATTTTTTTTTCTGCTGTCAGGATGCTGTTAATTGCCCTACCACAATGAATATAAAGCTCTGGGGGTTATTCCAGAGTGACTATAGGTTAAATAAAGTTCTTCAAAACAAAATCTTGAAACTTCACAATGTAGAATTCTCAGTACACAGGACACTCATCCTGGTGTTGGATGTTTAGGTATAACAGGCATCAAAAAGTAACCAAAAATATAATGTTGGACATTTTGCATCTGTTTATGCTTTACTGGGGGAGATGTAAGAAATTCCAGATTCACTTTCATCATGTTTGTTACTTACAGTTGATCTATATTCCAGATTTACTTAACAAGAAATATTAACTTTCTGGGAATTCACTCTCCCTCTTAGCTACAGTTATAATCAATTCATAATGTGGTCTATGAAGTAAATATTTTTGGACAAATGATCAAACTAGACTTGCCATTCTTTTGCAGGGAAAAAAAAAAAGAAGAAAGAAGGAAGGAAAAAAAAAAAAAAAACAAAAACCAAAACCAAATGAGCAATGAACAAAAAAATCAGGGGTAAGCTGAATTCAACTATGCCACCAAAAACACTGTCAGGTCACTTTGATATCCAGTCACGTGCTTCTTATAAGAAATTAATTCTATCAAATTATACACTGAATAATCATATTTGTGTACAGGTTGTTGATTAAAGACACTCATAAAACTGTTTAACAAGTAATATAAAAAAAATAATAGCATGCATAAATATCTTTACCTATCACTGACAAGTAAAACAGGTTAATTTGATTTGAGTATATTGTCCATACTGAATAGTTGAAATGCTTAAGGCATTAGCGGCTTCACCTTCTAGATCCAGAAAGGGTTTGAAAAGCCACAGCATAAATTCTTCTTATCAAACTTTTTTAAACATGAAAAAGTATCTTCACTTACAACTTCATCCACATCTCAATTAAATAAAAGAGAGATCTTCTGACAATTTGGTAAGGTCTGCAAACCGGCACAACTCACTTGACTTTAATCAGTTAACAGAAATCTAGTGTCATACTTTGCTGCAGCGTGTTATGCCCCTGGGTTTAGCAGCAGTTTATCACTTAACCTGAAACAGTGAAGAACCCAGTTCTAGTAGTAACAAGGTAGTCTGTAAAAAGATCATTCAAAAATATTAGTGTCAAGAAATCCCAGTGCAGAAGCACAAAATACTGTATCTAATTGATCCTATTTTTTTCTCTTTTATACTTCTCAAGAGTTCCAGGATTTTGGTGATATTTAAGACACTTTCTAACAGCATTATGTTTGTGGGTTTTTTGCCTGCTTCTCTACTCCTGCTAATTTTCACTTTTGCCTATAAGAGGATATTGTAACTATATAACCAACATGTTCATTACATTCACTCTGACCTTTGAAAACCTGCTATGTAAAACGCTGTTAATGTTCACAAAGAGAAACCTCTAAAATCTAGAGATATTTAGACAAAATATTATAGTGGACACTTAAGAGATATTATCATTTTAATAATGTTCTCTTTTTTTTTTTTTTTAATTTAAGGCTGGTTTATAGACAAAGGCAATACAAACAGCTGCCTAGGACTGGGGATTGCTGGAAGAATGCGCTTGGGAGGGTGAAAGTGAAACCAAGTACAACACTACTGCAAACAGATGATGCAGCCACAACCACCCTGTCCCTCCAGATGGAGCAGGATCTGGATGCCTGGCTCCCCAGAGCTGGCCCCAAGATCCCGACGTCAGGCACAAGCTCCTTAATCTTCAGAACACAAAAATGAATTCTTCCTGAACCTCTGTAAGCCCAAATGACTGTCCTCTGGCATCCTGAAGAAATCCTCCACATTTCCAGTGTGAAGTCCTGTGTGCTTTGGTGCACTCTATCCTTTTTCATTTGTATTCAGTGCTACCAAAAAAAAAAATACCACCAACTTACAGCCAAACCTGAGCATAATTCATTCACGAGAGTGGGATTTGCTTAGCCTAAGAGTACTCCTTCCCTGCAAGTTCAGTGGAAAGACAGACATTTCCAGCCAGCAATAGCCAGCTTCACCCGCAGATGCTACATCCTCTAATGTATTGTGGTAACAAACAGCAGGCAGTAGCAGAACCAAGGTCTTTCAGCATATTGCAGTGCCTCTGTCCCTGTCTGACCACCTGTAGAGGGCGTAAGCAGTTGAGGTCATCATCTTGAGCAGCATAGTGAATCAGTTGATAGGACAGAGGAACTATCCCTAAATTCGTCTTGCTTATTTTCTCATTTTTTCCTATATCCAAGTTTATCCATATACCGGCTCCTGGCAAGATAAGCACATCTAAGTGATAAATTTTTAATCGTAAAGCCACAAAAGTACCAGGCTTGGGCCTGTTCAAGCATGTTTGAACTACAGTAATGAAAATGGCATTATTTTTAGGTAATGATGCTCTCCTAATCTGATACCTAAATTACCCCAGATTAACAGATTTTATATATCATAACATGCTTTTTAGCACTGTTAATTTACCGTTGCAAATATGTTTTGAAATAATTCTTTTGATATCAGAAATATTAGTCTAAGTTTAAAAATTCTGGAATAAAGCACCTGAGGTGAAATTTTCCTGCAGGTGTGCCTAAGTAACAATCTCCATTACACAACAGAGAAGTGTATGTGCACCGACATGTGCACACATATGTGTAAAACACTTAGAAAAATGAGTATATATGCATATATACATGGAATCCAGAGATCTGAGTCCTTGCTGGTGTGATTGTCAATCTGCATAGCTGGGAGCTGAGAGATCCTTAAAATTGTCCTTCATATGATTTCCTTTTGTTCCATTTTGTTATTTCTTGGATGGAATCAAGAGTTAGATGTATGTTACTTTATATATATTGTGTCATGGCTTATTTCTCTGGAGTAACTAGAAGGAAGCAAGAGAAAAGTGCGTTATTGTCTCTTACATATCCTTTATGCTGCTAAATTCTTAGGTCTATGTTCCTTCCTAAGAGTATTTTTTTGTAGGGAGAGTCACTGACTGACTGACCAACTGGCTCAAGGGAAGTATTAGATACATTATAAATGCTTTGGCAGGACTAACACATCTGGCAGTTTAGTCCTGATTTGTCCATATCTCTTTCCCATTTTGGAAGACAACAAAATAACTGAGGCTTAAATCCCTCAAATTTTAATGTAGACCAGTAACTTTAGACCTGCAAATGGCTCAGTGCCTGCATTGACACTAGCTATCTACATACATTTTTGGACAGATATGGGAGCTCTGTATACATAAATTTAGCATGGAGCCTTGCTGCAATCAGTTAGTTACAGCATATTGCAGCACTAACACTGCTGGAAGAAACAGAAAGTCTCTAACTAGCTACAGCCAATAGTTGCAATCCTAGAAACTCTCACATCTGAATAACACCAGTGTCACAAATTCTCATACTGGATTTGGCAGTCCTTATTCAAATAAGGTAAATTACTTCACCAGAATAACTGTTTATAGGATTATGTAACTCCTTGCTACTCTTTAAGCCCACAAAAAAAGACATGAAAAGAGAGAATACATAACAAGATATATACTCACATTTATAAAGCACATATATTTGTAAATACACACACACACACATATATAAACAGTCAGTGTGGAGGACAAGTGACAAAAAGCCCAGTTGTAATGTTTTCTTCTGTTGCTCTCTGCATTCAAGAATCAAATTTAAACAAAACATGGGGGCTACAAAGCCAAACATTGAAAACTGAGGGACTCCACAACTAAAGGCTAGTTTTAGAAACAACGTCTCATTCTCAGAAATCTGTCTATCCAACAGACCATCAAATGGGATGATGCAGGGCCTAGGGAAGAGAAAGGACAATCACTTCTTTGTTTCTCAGTCTGACAAAAATGTTAATCATATGAAATCTTTCCAATTCTCACATTGTGGACAACAGTGCTGGAATCTGAATTCCAGCATAGGTTTATCATCTGAGACACCGAAATAATCAACAGTGATTGTGGACCCACTTGGAAAATAAGAGATTATGCTGCTAGTTATTTTGTAAGAAGCAAAAGAACACTAAAAAAAAAAAAAATCTGAGTCCTACCCCAGGTTCTGGAAGATGATGTGCTAGTACCTATGAAACTTCTATGGTCTTTTCTAGTCAGTCACATTCCACCCCTATATTTTAATTTACACAAGCTCTTTTCACCTCTCTTCTTATTTTCTTTTGTTTCTACTGCCTGACCTTGTCCATGACCTCTTCTAAAGCTTGTAGCCAACTCCTTCAGGTCTTAAGTCCTGCAGATACCTGTCCCTGCCCCAGCTCTACTCCCTGCTCAGACTTTTATTCAAGGCTGATTACTCTGTCATTCATCAGACTGCCCTGAAGTGATGTGGAAGGCAATGAAGGAGGAAAGAGAAAAAAGACAGTGTTCCTGCCCTTGCTTCTAGAGTTACTGAGGCACATAAGAGGAACAATTATAGGGAATGACATGCTTAGTTCTGCTCTGAGATTGCCAGCGTTGAACATACGCACTACAGATGAAATCAATAAAGGATTAAACTATAAGCTATTATATCAAGTATATCCAATGATAATCCAACCAAAAGATTGTGTATTTTTATAAGGAAAGAAAAAAAATCTGACCCCTATCTTGCTTCAAGTCAACTCTCCTTCTTAAATTTACATCATTTTCTATAAAGAAGTTTATTCAGTAAGGTCACACAGATTTTTAACGTTAGCAAACTAAATCATTTCTCCCTATCATTCCTGGAAACAGTTAAACAGTTTTGCTGAAGCTTTCTTTTTGTATAAAAGCAAAACACACAGTTTGAGGAAGACATCAGTCATAAAAATTCTTGTCCGAACTATTACATCCAACAATAAGAAATGCACCGGAATCTTACATAAGAAGACGCTATCCATCTTTCAATAGGAATCTCATCCGCAATTCCATCTATAGTATGTATATACATATAAGTGTTCATTTTTGAGTGCTATCTATTTTAACCATCTGCTAGCATTGTTATTTCTCATGTATTTCAAAGTTTTTCTGTTTACCTGTTTTTGTATGTAATCACATCAAACGTGATTTTTTTTTCCCTTACTAAATTTATATTAAACTCATGAGGACAAATTCCTTTTACTAAATTCACCAGTCCTTTTTCAGTAACATCAATTACTACTTCATCCAAGATATACTTAATACTCATATTGTAAAAGCACTTACAGAGAGATAAAAATTCCTTGAAGGCCTCTAGGTTCCTCTTCAAGATCATATCTGGAATGTACTTGTGAAATTCCTCTGCACACAGTTATTTACCACTGCAAAGCCTGATTCAATGACAAATTAGGCAAAAAAAACCCACCTACTTTGAAGGATTTTTTCTCAAGTTGCTATGAAGTCTATCCCATTCTTTTTATACATGGCAATAAACATTGAATAATTGGATAAAGAGCATCTTCATTACTCAAACTTAAAATTTTTGTTTCCTTTCAAAGTATTCATATAGGAGAAGCTTACAGAGTATAATAGAAGTTGAACACATAAATCTTACATGAATTGATGGAAACTCTAACCCTATCATGGTTTATCTATTATACCTCTAAATGTGTTTACATTCTTAGGCAACTGTATTCTCTGAAAGTCAACTCATAGATCCTTAAGTATTGATTCATGGATTATTAGCATATTTGAAGAGATTAATATGTTTAACATGTAACTCCATAGAGCTACAGTAATGTGATGTCACAGTTTCAAGGTAAAATATATTTTACAAATTTATAGTTTTCTTTTAACCTTAGCATTGCCAGTATTGTATTACAAGTTGATAACTACGTCTCAGGATGTAGGCAAATCCTGACTGAACATTCTAAAGCTCTGGTCTTGGTAGAAACGTACTTTCTTCCTCCTCTCGCCTGTGTATACACACAACACATTTCTCTTGAGAGTATTTTAAATAATATGTATTTACTTTCCTAACTTCAATCTAGGTCACAAGAGCTGCCCTTCTTCGCTCCCTGCTTCAATTAATTGCTGTAATGGCTAAGTCTGACAAAAAAAAGAAGTATTTCACTACCACCAGTAGATGCTGTTTCAGAAATACTTGATGGCTTTGGCAACTGAGGTGAAAAGAAAGTGGTTAAGATAGGTTCCCAGCAGTCAGCACAGTCCCAGCTCCTCCACCTGACACTACTTAATATATTGGTCGTTCATTGGTCATTGATGAGTTATACACAAAAAATGCTAAATTCTTACTGATGATGGTAGATATTAAGAGGTAGTTACAGTAAAAATGATTTTTATCTTTTCTTTCTAAATGTGGAAATATGTAAGGAAATCTCAGATCTCACACATTTCATAGCATTTGATTCCAAACATATCTTCTTTTTATTGTGCTTGTGCCTTGCACATTTGCAAGACAGTGATATTTTATTTCTCTCTCTCCCCTACCTCTTCTCTTACATATGAGTCTTACATATGACCCACACACATCAAAGGTGATTGCCTGACCTGATCTGTGATTTACTAACCAACTGCATCTGGAATCACAGACTGGGAGAGAAGCTATGACACAGAACTGGAGATGGAGCAGTGCCTCACAGCAGATTTCTGCAAGAAATTCCCCAAAAGCCCACCAGCTCCAGCTCAGCCTTCCTTGTCATATGCTCAAGTGTGTCTTGGAGGCATGATCATTACAGTCTTGGACTTCAGAGGCATCTGGAGTTTGATTGTCCACTATATGACCCGATTCAGAGAATTCTAATAATTCTAATTCTAATAATTACATTCTTAAAAATAAAGACTTTAAAAAAAAAAAAAATAAACCCCAAGACTTATTGTACTTAGCCTTTAAATTCAAGCAGTTGGAATTGTGGGTTAAAAATAAATAATGCCTATGGGATCTTAGTTTTATTATCTTATGCTTATGTTTTAGAAGAAAGTAATTATCTCTACACAATCACACATTTTTTTTTCCTCTGGACTTCATTCTTTACAAAGGTTGATGTCAAGGGTAGCAACTTTCCACTAAAAAGATGGCATTTTCCAAGTAACAATTTTGTGTTTGGTTAAATAGGCTTGCGTTCAATGTATATATTTCACATTTTGGGGTTTAGAACTGGCATACTCTTTTATTCTCTATTTCTCTTTTAGAAA
Organism: Colius striatus; assembly: GCF_028858725.1. NCBI lineage: Eukaryota > Metazoa > Chordata > Aves > Coliiformes > Coliidae > Colius > Colius striatus. The sequence continues at coordinate 30,432,741 of NC_084762.1, forward strand.
AAATTGTTAATTAACAATAGGAAAATGTTGGAAACTGTTTCCTCAGTATTGATGAGTGATTTGACATATTTTAGAAGGGTTTCTTTCTTGTTTTTTTTTTTTTACTGCATATTCATTATATTAATTTTCATTATAATATTCTAATAACAACATGATAACAGAAGAAGATGACTGAAGGCATATTTCCCACTGACTCACATATGCAACTGATGCATTCATACTTAATATTTTCAGGCATAGAGAAGGGGTTAGAAAAAAATAAAAGAAATTTTAAAAAGGACAAAATGTACAGATTTGTCTGCTGTTCAATCCTTTCATGAGCTTGAAAACAAGTTTACTATGGATTTACACTGTGACTTATTATCTTGGGAATCACAAACCTACTCCAATAATAAAAAGAAGCTTATACGCATACTTCATTAAAATAACTTAAGGATGAGTATTTCAATTTTACCACTTATTTTAGGACTGGATTCAATAATAGAAATTGGACTCAGCTGTATGAATTTTTCAAGGATATTATGGACCATATTTCCACAGACATTTTTATTGTTTCTAGCTCTCTAAGACTTTTGAAAAGTTGTGCTTTTAACTGAGTAGTTTCTTCTGTTTATTAGTTTGTGTAAGCATTTTTCCTTTTATGTCAATTGCAGGACTATAATTTCATTCTTAATATTATAGACAAATAAAAAATATTTGAATGCTACTTCTTGAGTATTTAATTCCTACCAAAGCGAGCTGGATTAGAGTTAGGTGTGTTTAATTCAGAAGGAGCTTTGCACAAAGGCAGTTTAGAGGACTCCACTATATAGTTTTTTGTAACTGTTGTAAAAAAAATATAAACAATATCTTTGTAATGGTCAGATCTCCAAATGCAGTATAAGAAACCTAAATTATATATTCTTATGTGTTTATCAATAATATTCTGCATCTAAAATTATTTACTATGAAAAGAATCCAAAGGAAGTAGGTTTTTATTTCTCCATAACCACTTTTTGCAGCTCTAACAAGAATTTTTTTTTATATGTGTGAGAGTCGATGAAGTAAGAAGATCTAGCTTACAGACATTAACACTAACTGAACATGAAGATATAGAAATTTAATTAAACAGACATTTTGCTGAAAACAATATTTTAAAATCAAGTGAGATTTCAATGTTTTACAGGAAATATCACACTTGTTTGGTTGGTGGAGTTTCACTTCAAAGCCCTCGATTCTGGAACTAAGTATCCCACATTTCATTATTTTATTAATAAGTCCCTCTCTCCCAGACTTACAGTGTAAAATTTGGTGTGAAAGAGGTTCAAAGATCAGAAGACAAATGAAAACCTAACAAAATTAAAAAAAAAAAAAAAACACCAAAAAAAAACCCCTTGTGATCTGTAGAAACAGATAGAGATGAGAACGGTACTGGAGGTTCTGAGATTGTTTGAGGTATTTTCCTAGAAGAAACGTGTATTGAGAATAAGATTCTTCCCACACAGTGGAAGAGCAAGCAGGACAAAAAGAGAAGAATTGAATCCTGTAGTTTCCCCCTCACACTCCCTCTCACCATCACGTTGCTGGGACTGAAGCTCACCTGCATTTCAGCAGCTGTCCCTCAACTCTCTGTCTGTGAGTAGCTGCATCCAGACCAGTCCTCTCTCTGGGCACGAAGCCATCTCACCTGCATGCAGCTGTGTGATCAAAAAATATAAAAAGTGGTAAAATGTGGCTTAAATTTGCATCACCCACAGTCACACACAGCTCAAAGCTCAGGGAAGATAACGTCTGTATGCCAGAGCCTGCCTCTGCAGGAAAGTCTCTGTGCTCTGTGCCCCTGCTCTCATAGAGAAGTGAAGAGAGAAGGGGAGGGGGAGTTGATGGGGCTGTGGAGAAAAAAGAGGCAAGGGACACAACGGCAGAGAGTGAGCAGCAGCATGGGGATGTGGCTGCATTGTCTAGTTGCTCTGCTGGGAATAGGTTTCTGTCCCTGCTCTAACGGTTTCATGTAGGGTTTGCACTGTGTTGTCATCAGCAAGAACAACTTCATCTCACATACACTGGCAAATGAGGGCGATCACCTCCTGCAAGTGGCTGGGGCTTTATGCCTGCTAGGGAAGGGTATACCAGCCTGAGTCCTTCAAGGACATAAGGTGAGAGTATGCTGAGCTCACCATTTCAAACACAGTTAGGTATAAGATCCTTGCCTCTGAGAAGGCTAAAGATTTTCTAAACATAAGGAAAGACAGTACATAATTTCTTGGTTTAGTTTGGAATCATAGCATAGAATCGTAGAATCATTATGGTTGAGAAAGATCTTTAAGATTATTGAGTCCAACCACCAATCTCACACTGCCAAAGCCATCACTAAATTAAACCATACCCCTCAACAAATTTAGGTCAAAGAAAGAGCATGATCCTGAAGCCAAGTGATCTCAAGGATAAGATGCTGAATAAGAGGTTTTTATTCCATTTGCTTCTCATTGCCATCTTGAATATATCCCTAAGCTCCTTTACAGAGGGTGCAGGGAGGTCCTGATGCCTAAAGTCCTGTCCATTCTGAAGACTTTTTTGTTTTCCAAAAGAGCAACACAAAAACAAGGTACTACACTGAAGCCCAGATGACTTACAGCATGAATCCAGAACATATGGAAATCCCCCCAACTCAGGGACCATGTCCTAAAGTACATTCAGACCTGTGGTAAACACACATACGGTAACAGCTTTGCACTTCTTTTTGAACCCATTTTAAAGTTTGTCATTCTCATTTGCAAATGCTACAGAAAGGGGGGAAAATTATAGCAGAAGCAGGAAATATGATAATCTTATATGAAAATTCCTTCCATTTCCTTAAAATGTGTATGTGTGAGAAATGCTGCAAGAGATTGCTTCTACTTCTCTGACAAAACGAGACTTGACTGATTTCTGCCAGAACAGCAGCAGTGCATGGTATACCGTCAAGATGAGTGCAGTGCTCCTTGCCAAAATCAATGGGGAGCTCCGTGTCAGATCAATGCCCTGGTGCAGCCAGAAGAAACCCATTTCCATGTGAGTCATCTCCTAGACTGCAGGTGCTGGAGGCCTATGGAAAGTTGAATCCTAGCCACTAACAGCTAATGTAATCATGTTGCTTGCTCAGATCTCCTGCTGATAAACGCACCCAGTTACTCCTAACTGTCTCCCTTACAAAATAACACCTCCCAGAACACCTACCTCTTCAATAGTTTTTAACCACACTGCAGCTGCACGAGAAAATCCATTCATCAATTATAAATCAATTGAGGAAGAGAAATCTGCAGCTCACTTGATTGCACTTGTTGGCCCTGCAACTCACTGACCCAGCTACAAAAACTTTCCAGTTTGACAGGTCTGACGTTGTTGTTGTTATTGTTATTATTATTATTTCAGAGTCTGAACAGATCATTCTTTCCTTTGAGGAAATGACTGCAGCAGTAATCCATTAGCAGTGCAATCTTCCCTCTGGTGGGAGAGAGAGAGAAAGAAAGAGAGGAGAGAAAGAGGGAGGAAAAGAGATTGTTTGTATTCCACAGAAAGCGATGCAAGTACGATGGACCAGATGCAGCCAAAGCCTCTAGCTACAGCCCTACTGCTCTGATTGCAGGGATGTTCTCTAAATAGGTAACTATTCCTCAAGAAAGAGCTCTGTTCCTGCTCTCCTGTTTACGCTGTCAATTCCCAGTCCCTTCCTTCCAAGCAAAAGTTTGCACTATGAGAGGATGCTTTAAACAAGTAAAAAAGAAAAAAAAAAAAAAAATTACTTCAGAAAGAAGAATTAGGAGGGTTTAGTGCTTCTCAGTGAAAAAAAAGAAAAAAAAAAAAAGGCGCAACTGCCTGGATAAGGAGGACTGAAGGCAGCCTGGAAATGTTAGAAACATTGGAAAGGACTTCGGGAAATTTTATTCCGAGAAACATAGCTGCGTTTACGATTAGTGAGAACGGGGGTGGCGCAATTTATTATTTCAAAGGCTGGAAAAACAACATCAATATAAATTAATAATAATAATAATATTAATAACAACTCCAGAGGGGAGGGGAATTTTTTTAACCCTCCTTTGCTGAAGTACTCTCGAAGATATTTTTCTTTTTTATTAAACTAATCACTGTAAATATCACAGTATGCTAGTATTTCTAGAGCTAAACGAGTAGAAGGACAACTGGATATTTTATTTTTTTTCGTGTTGAATGTTCCGAGGTGACTAAATTTGCCTTGTTGAGCCTTGTAAAATTCTGACTTAATCATGTAAACTTCTGTGTAAGCAAAATAGACGAAACTTCAAAGGGTCAAAAACCCTTTAGGGATTTGCGAGGAGACGCCAGCAATAGATCCTAATCTGCCTCCAGAATCCTGGCTGTATTTGTCCAAGGAACTGGTACCAGCAAACTCTCGAAGGCAGAGATAGTGGGTTGATTCAGCCTTTATCCCCTTAGAGAGTATTGGCTTTGTGAGGCTCTAGGCAGCACTTCAACGCCAAGGGATCTTGCCCAAACCCTCTAAAAATGAAGTACAGGAGTAATTTGAGATAATGACTTTGTAACAGGCTTGGGCAGACCTTGGACAGAAGAAGTGAGAGATGTTATCACCCCAGCATTCCTCTTAAAATGCAGTTTTTCCCCCTGCTTATTCCCAGTTAGTCAAAGCTACATTAACATTCCATCCAGGGCTGCTAAACAGAATCTTAATTAGTCCTGATACTCTTGTGCAAGGGGTTTATTCATTGCACTCTTAACTAATGGTTGCTGTCAGAGTATTTTTTTTCTTCTTTGGGTTCTTTGGGGATATCGTGTTCTGCGGCAAAGCATGACAGAAATGTAATGTGCATGGAAAAAAAAAAAAAGAAAGAAAGAAAGAAAGAAAAAATAAAAGCTTGCAGATCTGAAATATTGAGACTGAGGCTGACTCCAGCCTTGTCTAATGGTGAGACATTGTTAGGACTAATGAGAATAACTCCACCGACAGAAATATCCCTGCGTCTTGTTTATCTTAAATTTTAATGATACACGCGCTCTCCCTTTTTTTTTTTCTTTTCCCTTTTCCTCCGTGACAGAAAACATTACAAACTTGTTAGCTTTTTGAAGCAGTTCACGCAACTCCCCCTAAACTTACAGTCCTCTGTGTTTTACATTAGCCACCCATGGCTCGGTATTTAATGAGAGAATCTGTAGGTGGAGGAGAATTAACAAGTACTAAACTGATGGTTGCTCCGACAGGACCTTTCTCTCTGCGTTACATCGTATTTATTACCCTGCTTTGCGGTCACTCCTCCTTCTGTCCCTCGGTCTGACACACAGACAGACAGATATAGCCCCATTTCTGGTTTCCAAGCACTCCCGAGTCTCTCCACAGCTTGTCGATTCGGACTGACTCCGGTGTTAGCGAGAGGAAACTTGTGCTCCTCATCTGATGTGAGCATCCCTCAAGGTTATTTGTAGCTCGGGGTGGAATCACGACAATGAACAGCCACGACACACTCCCCTAAAAAACACGGAGCAGCGTAGCAGGGTTCACTTGCCCCCCGCGCTGAGCTGAAGCGGCCAATTCGTTTATCAGTCGCGGCAGAAGTTGTTTTTTGCCTGTAAATCTACGTTCAGCTACACCGATCTCGGAAACAGATTTATAAGACTATAAATTTCTCTTCTTTCGGGCTGGAGGAAGGAAATGAAGAGGAAAGAGGGGAGAAGAAAGAGTGGTGCTTTTTGGAAATAGGTGGTCCGTGTTATTTAGCTGCTGCTTACCCCTATAAAAGACTCCTTCCCATAAGCTTGCGTAACATTGATTACTCACAAAGAGTTCACAATAACTATCATGTAGCTAAACTAATTGAGACAATCATGCTAAGTTATAGTCAGTTTAAAAGGTACCATTGATGTGGTAATGCCTATAGAAAGTCAGACATGCGACTCACTACCATTTAATTGCTCCTTTAAACCTGTTATTACAATGTTAACTGGCTTAAGTATATATTGCTGCCTTTTATTGCCTTGATGTGACAAATTAAAACATACACTCTGGAAGCGGCATTCATTTGCGGAAGGAATAGCAGGGAAAAGTGAGCTGCGCGATGTCAAACCTGTCAGGACTAATTACTTTTAAAACTTGCATTTTGCACTGCAACTCCCACTGCAATTTTGTTTCAAAGGGGAAATATTTTATATATAAAACATATTAGTCTTATATGTAATACCATATCCACTTATTCCGTCTTGCACAGATCCGCCGTAAAATCAACCCCATCACGCTAAAAACCAAAAGTTCTTTTGGCTTTCGAGACCTCGCCTGGCACTAAAGTAAATGGAGGTCTGGAGGAAAGTGGAAAGGGGTGGGCAATGATGGAGTTTGTACTTTGTCTCAGTGTCACACGCCTGTTTTGGGTGGGTAGAAAGTGGGTTTTCAGTGGTTACCTTGCCTTTGGCTGCCAGATCCCATGCCCGGGAAGGAGGGGGTTACCCACGCCCCGAGACCCGGGAGCAAGGCGGCAGCCGTGGTCCCTGCGGGCTGGCCTTTTTGTTGCTCTTCATGATGAAGCTTCACCGAGCTTCCGCAAGGAGGAGAAAAGAGAAAAAAAAAAAAAAGAAAGAAGGTAATAATAATTTCTTGCTTCCCCATCCTCAGGGCTGAGCCGAGTTCGGGATAGTTCAAAGGCGTGAGACTGTGCCTCTCCCACTCCGAGGAGCGGAGCCCATAGTCCCGTACCGCGCTGCGCCGCTTCCCTCGCGCGTCCCGCCCTGGCCAGGCACGGGGCCTCGCCAGCTCCAGGTAAAGGACATCCTTCCCGCAGACGATCGTGAAGGCATTGGGGACTCCCCTAAACAAGAAATAAATACTCTGTTCCTTCCTTACTTCCCCTCCCCCCCCCGCCACTTTTCTCCTCTCGCGAAAAGATGTCAAGGGGTTAAAATGTCCCGCTCGCTCTCTCTCTTGATCTCGAAGGGAAAGATAAGAGTTGTTGGCACCTTTATGGGACTCAGACCTGCTGCGGCTGCTGGAGGCGTCGAGCCCCTCTAACTTTGATCGGCCTTATTCATCCCAGCTGCGCTCTATTTGTTTGTCATTTCTCCCTTTTCCTCCTCGAATCTTTATTTATGGCCTGAAAAGTGAAACGCGCCGCGATTTGCTTTTACATGGACTATTTGGCAAACGAGAGGGGGGAGATCTCCCTCTTCTTCACCCCTCCCCCCACCTTTGGGGGGGGGGGGGGGCTGCCAAAAGAGAGGGAGAAAGACTGTCTCAATCATTATCAAATCAGCTTTGAATTCATTACTCCAGAGCATTAACTAATTACCAGATCAGAGAGAAGAAAAAATAAATATTCCTTTAAGTAACTGAAGGTAATTATAACTCTGTTGTTGACACTAACGATTAATAATTGATCAGGAGTTATACACAATAAATTGTCAATTTATCTCCCCATAAAAATGCACATACTTTTTTTTTGGCTGCTTTTTTAAGACGCTCGAACAGCGACAGTATCCACACAGGCGCCGTACAGTTTTTTCTTTCTTTCTTTTTTTCTTTCCCAAATATTCGAGAGTATTTTGAAATACCCCCTCACAGCCCGAGTGGAGCAGAAGTGCCTTTCGCTGTGGGCCTGCGCCCCTGCATTTCCGAGGAGGGCTGGGACGGGGTGACCCCCGCCCCTTTCCTTCTCTTTCAGTCCCCAAGTCCCGAAAGGAGTAAAGTTGTCGTCGGTCGCCCCCGAGGCAGAGCAGCCACGTCCTACTCCGTCCCTTACTTTTGCTAAGAGAAAAATGCAGCCGTCTCGTCACGGATTGGATCTGAAATGATGACATTCCCCAGTGAGTCACGGCTGGGGAGGGGGCACGCGTCCAGATTGCGGGAACCCAACTGTCACCTCGGCCAGGGCGCTTGCAGGTAACACGCTCCGCCCGAGCCTGCCTCCCGATAGCTGCCTGCAGCGCCAAGCCACGGATCAGCCAGCTTGTGGCCCGCTGAGCACGCCTTCCCTCTCTATAGTTTTAATAAAGACTCTGCCTCAGAGCCGAGGAGTAATAATGGTGGATTAGATGCATGGGTGCTTTGAATATTCACCGTGGATTCCTTTGTTTCTTGACTTTTTTTTTTTCTTCCCCTCGCTTTTATTTTTTTAAACGCTGGAAACATATCTGAGCTATATTAGTTACTGGTTTCAAAATAAAGAGATGAACATCATATTGCTCAGTGGGCAGTATTACTGTTAATAACACTACTTTTTACCTCCTTATTCAATTAATACAAAGAAAACTCTGTTTCCGACTACCTGGATGGTGACAAGCTTGCCCAAAGACACGAAAAATGTCTGAATACAGAAAGCAACGAATCGACCTACACGTAAATTTTGCTTTGCTTTTTTTTTTTTTTTTCCCTCTCCCCCAAAAAACTTAATAAGCAATAAAATCCTCCTACTATTGATTACATCCCTTGCCATGGTTCCTCAGCAGTACGGTAAGTCTGAGCCGCCTTTAAGTGACTTGTAACATGTGACAGAGGCAGTAACTTCCAGTGGCGAAAGGTCTGGGTTTTATTTGGGTTTTTTTACCCATGAGGTTGGGCATGGACAGGTCCACATTTCAATGCGCCGGGCTGTCCGGCCCCGGGCTGCTCCCTGCCCGTTCCTCGGAGCAGGGCTGCCCCCATCCCCATCGGGTGCTAATTGATGGCCCATTAGGGAGGTGGGTGCCTCCAGGTAAGGCTAAATCAGACGGTGCACCTTGCAATTTGTTTCTTCACCTGAAAATCACCTTTCACCCCCTAAACCTGGAGACCCTCTCCACATGTGGATGTTTGGGAAGGCAGCCCCCCTTTTCTTGTTTTGTTGTTTTTTTCTGGGTTGATTTTTGGTTTGGACTTGGGATTGGTTTTTTTGTTACTGTTTTTTTTTTTTTTTTCCCTGCATTCTCCCTGTCTCTCACCGGGGCTAAGCATGTCTATGGCTGAGACGCAAATGGAGCGGGGAAATGCGAACGCTCATTGTGCATTATATTAACTTTCCCCTCAATCAGGCCCGTTCCCCTGCAGCGGTGAGCTGGTGTGCAGCAGCAATTCCCACGTCTGCCTGTCTATCTGTCTGCCTGTCCGCTGTTAGCTTGGACTGCGTGTTACCTCCCTCCCCATCCCTTCCCCCAGTTTCCAGCCAAACAAAGGTGGGCGACGCATTTCTCCGATCTCAAAGGCAGTTGGTGAGCAGCTTTCCTGAAACAATAACTCTCTTATTGAGAACAAATGTTGACATTTGCAGAGAAGGAAGAAAAAAGCAGCCCAGGAAGTGCAAAGTGGAAAGCGACCCTCTTCCTATTTGACGACAGCGCCAATTCCTCCGGGATCCCACCTGAGATTAAAGCCTGAATTTCAATAAATCAGCCCTAATGAAACCTCTGGCCCCGAAGAGGGGAGGATTTGTCTTTCCCGCTCCGAAAGGAGCACAGAGACGAGGGGAGGAGGTGGGGGTAGAGGGAGCAAATTCAGAAAGGGGTAGGGGATTTTCATCCCAGAGGGCTCATTAGCATCGTTATGAAATAAACCGTACACAAAGTGATGTATTTTATAGTTCATCCCTCTTTCTTGATATACTGAAATAATGACATTGTTTGTGCCGACAGTCTAGCAAGGCTATACTTTCCTCCTGCTTTCAATTTGTATTATTAAATCTCAAATGATGTTGAATATGCAGTTCTTGGCCATTAATTTCTTGTTTTAAAAATAAGTTTATTTGCCAAATTGTTTGGATGTCATCCATCTGCATTCACTAACTGTTCGTCAATTTCTCAGACGATGAGAGAAGTCCACTGAGTTTTACATACATAGTGAATACTTAAAAGCAAGTTTTCCAAGTCTTTCTACTTTTCTTTCCAGAAAGAAATCCAGGTCTAAATACTAGCAAGGTTGGGTAAATTATGGAAATCTTTTATAATCTTTGGGCGTATAAACATCAAAGGAATGTCGTTAGCCTTTTTTAATCTCTGTCATAGCTTTTGGTTTTTACCAATTGAAATACACACGTTGTGTCCAACGGACCTGGAACGTAAAACACGGGTGACAGGGGTGGATGGAGGAGGAGGAAGAAGAGGGAAAATGAAGTTCAGGCATCTCCCCTGATATAAAGTGTCCTTCTGTAAAATCTTCCTAAAGTGCACAGTAAAGATGGTTGAAGATGATTACAGTAAATATTTGCATCTACATCACATGCTAACTTGGAGAGGGAACAATGAATTACGTCTTAGCTGTTTGTCTAATTGAACTACACACTATATGCAGATACAATAGCGTTTTACTTCACTTAGAAACAGAGTATTACAGGAGCAAAGAAGTACCATTTTACGAACAACATCAGAAGATGAGTAGGCCTCCAGCTGCAAAGATCTTCAATGTTTTATATTTAGATACATGAATCCCAGAGTTTCCCAGAACTACAATATTTATTTCTGTCTTATCAGCTGAAAAAAAAAAAAAATCATGCATTTTCTCAATCAAATGTCTTCACAGGGGTAAATATGAAGGGTGGGAGGGTGGAGGATGGGGTGGGATGCAGGATAAGATCGATCATGGGAATAATGTATATGCATTGAAGGAAAACATCTTCTTTTCCCTCTATTTAATATAATCACAACATATTTCCTGACTCCAGACTAGCACAGCTCTTTATCCAGTTAACATTCCCTAGTCTGATGCCTGAAGTATCTAAGATCACTTTCAAATGCCCTTTCTAACAAGACCTGAGCAAGAGGCCACTAATTTTCACTGAACAAAAAGCCACTGGAGAGAGATCCGTTTGTCAATATCAACTGGTCCAGCAATTTCCCTTCTTCAGACACATCGGCCTATCTGAGCTGGCAGATGTTTAGACAAGATTTTATAAATTGTTCAATATCAGACCATAATGAACCCCAACTGACCATTCCAAAGCAGCTAAAAGCATTCAGGATCTCCCCTGCTGGGATCTAATAATGCTCTCACGCTGGAACATTATTAATCATGGAATAAAATAGATGAGCCTCTTGAAAAATAAGTGTATGATTGATTAAAGGGCAATCTAAGAAGCTATTATTCTTGTTTTATAACCGTAAGTTATATTCACTCAATTTATCTTTTGGGGAAAATAAATGATTGTTCGTTTCTTTTCTGAAATTATAAGAGGATTCCCATTATTTTACTAAAAATTAAACTGATTGGTTAGCTGATTGTATGATCTCGATCAAAGTGGATTTCCAATGTGACTGTAAAGATATGGTTTCCTGATATAAAGAAAAAGAGGGAAAATAACAAAAAATAGGAATTGGACTTTTATTTTTTTTTCATACTTTATCCAGAAGCAGAAACAAAGAAATTAGAAATGAGACAGAGCTGATTTTTTTTTTCCTTCAGAATGGTGGATTTAGAGAATGTTAACTCAAATAAAGAGTTACTTCACATCCAACATAAATAGTTTATAAGAAATGTGCCTATATTCACATCACTCTCTCTAGGCATATACATGTATATATACAAATATGTATTTGCACACATGTGTGTATTTAAAGCTTAAGATTAACAGAACAACCCAGAAGGGATTAATTTATGCAAAGCATATCTTTGCAACATTTAAATTACTCATTTTATGGTCTGAGCTCTACTTAGTAATATTCCATCTTTAATAATTTTCTAAATAATGTATTATTATTATTGTTGTTGTTATTATTATTATTGTTATTATTATTATAGTGGAAATGAATGAAAAACACCATATTGTTGAAGACTAGTCTGTTTTTATTTACAATTAAAGATATAAATTAGTAAAGAATTCTTGTTAAACAACCAAAGATTGTATAACCATCAACGTTTCAAATAAAAACCAGGCAAAATTTATTTACAAAAAGTTTAGATTCCATTGCAATACAACTTGCATAAATTACTAGAAGCTTTATATCATTACAAAAATAAATATCAAATTTGTTTCCACTTTGTAAGGACTCAAGTTCTCCAATCACATCTTTATTTTCTCTACTGTATACATCTTTTACAAATAAATTTTACAATAAATCCTATCACACCTATCGAATATATACCGTGGCAATGAAGTGATCAATTCAAGATATCCTGAGAAAAACAGATCTGTTTTCAAAAGTCACACATACATCGGGGAAACTATACTATACCAGCAAATTCACGTATGTCCAACAAAATTCTGGTTTAATTATTAGAGGCTGAAGATTTAATAGTGCTCTGTGGTCTTCTTTTATACAGTGGCACAAGATGTGATCCGGATTTAGAGATTTTTTTATATATATTAGCTTGGGAAGAGATGATGGCTTGCTGACTTTTTTTTCAAAGCAATTGTGACACCTACCTGTGGACCAAGGAAAAAACCAGATCATCCAAAAAAATCCTTCAATTACACTCTAACACCATTAAACAGCGGGGGGATGGGGGGAGCGGAAGAAAAAGGGAAGCAACAATCCTGCTCCTCTAATTTCTTCTAACAAAATAATTAGTTAGAAAAAAAAAAAAAACAAACGGCAAGGTGATTTTTGTTTGTTTGTTTACTTTTTTACTTAGTCCTACATAGTAGAGGTATTGAAAGTGTCATTGCCATCTAGGCAAGAGGCAATTCACGGATGGCATATCCTGCTTTAGATGTATGTCAATTTCTAATAATGGTCCATTTTTATTTCACTGTCACTGCAAGAAGCCTGAATTTTAGCACTGCCACGTGAGCACAAGCACTTTGCTTTTAAACAACAATACTTTAAAAGATATTTTTTATAAAACATTTTTTCCATAACATTTAGATAGTCCTTATGGCTTTGCCTTACATAAGCAAAGGGTACGCAAGGCAAAGCAACTGTCTAACCTGGCTTCAAAATTAAGACAAACCCGAGAAAGAAAAGCCGTAATGAGAGATTTAAAAACAAAACAGCAGAAAATATTATCTTACTTTGTAACCAGACTCTGAAGCAAGAAATTAACGTTAAGCAAGTCTAGGACTGTGGAGCATGTAGCAGACCTGATGCCAAATGATCGGTATAATAGAAAATGTTCTCACTTACTTGCATTGCTGTGTGATTGCACTTCTATAGGTACGGTTGTACTCCTACTGTGCAGACTTCAGTGGGATCTGTCAAAATAGAACCATCAGTTAGTCACAGGACATAGACAGCTAACAAGATTATACAGTGTGTGTAGGTCTCAACCCTCACCAGCCCAGAATTCGTGGTTAGTTAGTTTAAAAGGCTGGCCAATATTTTATATTTGCCCTCGTCTCAAGCATTTTGTTAGAATCAGCTGACAACCGTATTAGTGCAAAACCTTTTTTTTTTTTTTGGGGGGGGGGGGGAGATGGTAAGTTTAAAATGTCATACATCACGTAATTTCACATACAAGGTCAGCAATTATCTGAACTCAAAGCTGAAACCCCCCTTGAGAATACTGGGAAAAAAAAAGAGCGCAAAACAAATTTGTTGGGGGAAGAAAACCAAACCAAACCAAACAAAACAAAACAACCAAAAAACAAAACACAGGCAAAACCAGGACATGACACCAGTGTTTTCTGGATATTTTTGTGTGTAGTTTCTTTTCTTTTTTTTTCTTTTTTTTTTCTTTTTTAATGACTTTTAAAAACTGCATCTGCAGCCTGAGACGGATCTAAAAGTCGTCTTTTGCGTTTCTTCTCTTGGTTCTCAGAGGCAGGTATCGATAGGACGGAGACATGCCGTTTTTAATCCCCGGATTAAAGCATTGCCCATCTTCACTCAGCGGTGGCAGTGGTGGCAGTGCGCTCTGTTTTCTCCAGGGAAGGATTCAGTATTTACAGCGTATAAAGGAACTTGTACAGGTTGAGGAAGGAGGGTGAGGGAGAAGGTGGAAGAAAGCAGCAGAAACAAGTCACCTACCTTTCTTAGAGTCATAACTAGAGGGCCTGTAATGTTGATCTAGCTGGTTTGTGATCGTTTTCAAAGAGTCACTGCTCTGCTTGTGGACAGAGCTGGCATTTAGGACAGTCTGATTTAGTCCCTCGTTTGAAGCCACTGCTGCTGAGTTGTATCTCAGGATTCCCTGGCTCTGGAGAGCGTTAAAGTTCCCATAGTTTGTATAATTGCTATAAAAAGGTGAGGTGTAATAAATATGCCTCCCCAGGAGGGAGGAGGGAGAGTAGGCAGCGCTGTGCGGGGCGGAGGCAGGGGTGGCCGAGGAGAGAGGCGCCGGCTGGCAGCCTTGGCCCAGGGTCTGGCTCTTGAGGTCCGAGGTGGCGATTTCGGCCAGCGACCATAGCTTGGGCTTGCTGGCCGGCGTCGGGGGGCCGGGGGAGGCGCGGCCGCCCAGCACCGCCTTGCTGGCGCTGCGGGCGGCGTCGGCGTGCGGGTGGCCGAGGAGCGGGGCCTCCACCGCCGCCAGCGGCGAGGAGGTGGCGGGCTTGGTCGGCGGGCCGCGCTCCCTGCCGCCTCCGCCGTCGTCCTCTTCGATGTCCTCCTCCTCCTCGTCCTCCTCCTCTTCCTCCTCCTCCTCCTCGATGTCCTCGTACTTGTCCTTGCACTCCGACCCTGACTCGCAGAGGGGGTCGCCCGCTGGGCAGAGCAACTTCTCGCCGTCCGACTCGGCGGAGCAGGAGTGGTCCGTCAGCGAGTCGACTTGCAAGCTGATCCCTGCAAGGGTCCACCGGGCACAGAAAGGCAGAGTCAGGGTAGGGGAGTGTCAAAAAGCAGAGGGAGAAAAGCAGGAACGGCCCCCACCTCTACGGGCCGGGAAACGATAACCGTCCCTGCCTTTTCCCTGCGACCCCTCTTCGAAGAGCATCCTTCCCCACGGACTAACCCCGGCGCGGCATCCCGCCCCGCCTCGCTTGCCCTCTGCACGGCGCCGTTGCCCGCCGCCCGCCGCCCCTGGCCCGTCTCGGGCACTGGCGCTGGTGCGACGGCAAGTGCCCAGAGTAACTAGAGGTGACCGGACGGGACACGTTTTGGAGTCGCTTTTGTTAAATGCCCCCCCCTCCTCCTCCCTCCGCCTTTTTTCTCGTTCTTCCGCTCCCAGGGGGACGCGAAGGGGCGGGATGGGGCCACCTCGCCGCGACCGCGGTCACCCAGTGCCCACCTTCATCCTCTGCGGAAGTTTCGTTGCTCTCGGGCATCTTCTCGGGACTCTCTTCCTTACTTCTCGCCCCGTCGCCTTCGTCCTCGTCTTCGTCCTCACTCTTGTTCCGCGGGGCCCAGGTCATCTTGTTCTCCTTTTTAAGACGCCGGCGGGCGTTAGCGAACCAGGTGGAGACCTGAGTGAGGGTCATCTTGGTAATGATGGCCAGCATGATCTTCTCGCCCTTGGTGGGGTAGGGGTTCTTGCGGTGCTCCTGCAACCAGGCCTTCAGTGTGGCTGTGGCGTCGCGAGTGGCGTTTTTCCTGTACGCGGGGTCGTTGAGCTGGTAGGGGTAGGCAGGGCTGCCGTACGGGTGATAGCTGATGGCTCCGGTCATCCCAGTCGTATGGGCATCGTAAGGAGAGCCCTGGACAGAATAAAACGGTGGGATTGTCAGTTTGTTATTGCTGAGAGCCATTAGTAAGTTGTCAAGGCGAAATCACCGGCTATATTTGTACTTCCCCAGGATAGTGTCTCTTATCCGTATTCTATGAGGGGAAGAAGCAGCACCCAAAGGCCATTGAGTTCCAATTCGCCCGCTCCTTCCTCTGCCCAGCACAGACACAGGAACATGCGCTTATAATCGGCGATGTTTTAATCTTTCTGTCTAATTTCAGCTAGTTGTATTTGAATATTTCTCAATATAATTTTTGAACCCCGTAGACGTTTTAAAGGCCCTACAGGTAGTGTCTTGATATCTACATTTCTCTCAAAAGCTCAAAAGATGTTTCCCTTTTTGCTTTAGAAAATACAACAAAGCCGCCACTTAGCAATTCACTGCACTAATGCATTGCAAATCCAATTTGCAAATCAGAAGATATGCACCGTTTCGAATTGTTCAAATGTGATGTAATTAGCATTTTAATTCGCCCTTTAACGTTTAAATTGCGCTTATTTAAGTCTGCATAATGCAAGAAAAGTTAAAGATATCGCCAAGGAACTCACTAACTTTCAGCACGTCTCTGAATCCCACAGACCAGTGAGTCCCGAATACAACACCACTCAATATCCCGCACAGTTCATAACCTCACTGCAACTTCCAGCCACTCGTCCACTGCTTCTCAACAGGAAAAACAAGCGAGTGAGGTCCTCAGCTCTTTTATATAATCCCGAATAAAGACTACACGACAATTGATGCTCCGTGTTTTACAGACAGAAAGCAAGTAGTCTCCCTGTCACTTTGCAGGGAGAGCGATCTGCCCCGCTGCCGCCCCCGCCTAGGATCTCGGCAGCGGCTCCAGTCTCAAGTTCCGGGCACAGGTCTTTGTGTGTACGGACTAGATACATGTCTGACTCTGTGTTTATAAGGCTATATAACCATCTAGACGTGCAGTTTATTTATATAGTTTATGGTTTTATTTCTATAGGTTATACGCAGAATATACACACGGGCAATTGCAAATACTCCTTTTAACTAAAAAGAAGAAAGTGAAATCCGAAACTGCGGCCACCACAACCATTTTGGGCTTAAGTGAGGCTCACAGATCGCTAACAGATGCTCCTTTTCAATTCCTAAAATCCAGTTAAACCATTAGCACAAAACACACCGAAAGTAAACAAAACCACACGGGAATAAAGCCCGCAGCGCCTCGAAATACCGACTTAAAAAGAGAGGGCGGGGGGGGGAAGCGGAAAAAAATAAAAAAATAAATCCTCCCCTATTCTAGCGCAGCGAAAAGAGAAAAAAAAGGAGAGGGAGAAAGCGGGGGGGGGGGGGGGGGGTGTGAGGGGGAGAGAATGAAAGCATTCAACCCAACTGACTGAGACGATCCGTATTTCTTTAACCAGGGCGCCCACACGGCTCCGTGAACAGCGGGTGGCCCAGGTCCCAGGCCCGCCGGCACCACGCTCTGCCGGGGAGCGGAGCGAGGCCCCGGCCCCAGCCCGGCCATGGCCCGCCGCTCCGCTCCACTCGTCCCCACCCGGCTCCGCCGGCCCCGGCCGGGCTGCGGTGCGGAGCGCAGTGCCGGTGCGCGGCAGCGGTGCGGGGGCGCCCGGCTGTGCGGCGTGGTGTCGGGGGTTGATGTGTGTGTGAGGAGAGAGGTTGAAGATGATGAGGATGAGAATGCGGATGCTAATGAAGAAGGAGAGGGTTTCTCTTCGGTAGTTACCATGTAGGAGGGGAATCCCGTGGCTGGGTCTGTGGAGTACTGGAGCGGGCTGGTGAAGCCTGTGGCCGCCGCCTGGGCGGTGAAAGCTGCCGATCCCGGGTAAGGGCTGAACGCCGATCCCGACGAAGACCTGGCCAGCTCCTCGCTCCTGGGGGTCGCCAGCGCCGACGCCCCGTACGCCGGGCAGGAATACAGAGCCAGAGAGCCGGGGGGCTGATAGAGGTAACCCTGAGGATAGGACATGGCTTGCACTGGCGTGGACAGGAGCAGGGAGGGGGCGAGGGTGACCGGCCCTGCTGATGCCTCTGCTCCTGGCGCTGCTTTCGTGCTCTCCCTCCCTCCCGCCCGCCCTCCCTCTCTCTCTCTCCCTGGTTGGCTCTGTGCAGTTATGTAGAGAATCAGAATTGTTATATGCTCCCCTCCATGCGCACCCAATCAGAATAAAAACAAACAGGAGGAAAAAAAGAAAAAAAAAACCCAAAACAACCAAAAGCACACTCCCCCAAAAAGCAAAAATGAATCGCGCGGTCAGAAATCTAACCGGGAGGGGAAAGGCATCTGGGAGAGACCGAAGAGGAGAGGGTTAATAAAAAGAGAAAGAGAGAGAGGGAGAGATACAGAAGGGGAGAGGGGGAGAGAGAGGGGGAGAGAGAGAAGCGAGCCCCCGAAATCGGAAAAGTGGCTGCTGCATATGGAGTTCTCCCAGCCAGCCAGCCAGCTCCCCCAGCGCCTGCAAGCCTGTATTTTGGGGGAAGTATAGAGTCTGAAGTGAAGAGTTGAGGGAAGGAGCACTCGAGTTTCTGAGGGACATTGGAAAACAGAGCTGTCCGTCACCGCCGCTCATCTGCATAGCGCGGCGGGCCCGCCCCCTCCCGCTCCGGCCCCGTCTCCTCCCGCGTCCGGCAGGCAGGCAGGCAAGGAGACAGCGAAGGCAGGCTTTGTAATGCAAGCCAGCCTCTCCGACTGAGAGCACACAGCCGAAGCCAAACGATGATACTGCTCATCGACTCCTCTCCGGGCTCGCGGAGACATAAATACTCTTTCGCACACTCTCGATTACATCCCCCTCTCCCTCTTACTTTATCCACGCGTGGAACAGAAAAGATTATGTATTATAAATACATGCATCACTGCACACACGTACACACGCCGAAGAGCTATACGCACACACACGTATCTTAGATGTATGCGTTTGCAATGGATTTTTGGTACGCAGTGCCAGGCTGGAGGGAGCTAGCAGTACACAGGGGAAGAGCACTTTGTAAAAGTACTGCCCTATATGGTACGGCACAAGAGCAACTGCTCAAATCAGCAGATCCAAGACCTTGCCTTTCCTGGCAGCGAGAGTTTTATAGTTTTATAAGTTGCCACAAACAGTCAAGATCTAGTCGTGAAGCGCGCTGGCACATGAAGGGGGAAAAAACATCCCCTCATCTTCCTTTCATTTCTATTCTTCCTGGTCTAGTGCCTGAGGAAGAGGCCCGGGTGACTCCTTCCGGGGGGGCCAGCTGCCTCCCCTCCTTCCCTCCTTTTGCAGTTCAGATAAATCCCCTGGAATACAATCACGATGTAATTAATTTCTCAAATAATGCAGTCTCTTCCTCTGCCCTCTCCCTTCGGCCACCATCATCTACCTCTGCTCCAGTCTGGATACAGGAGGACAAGACGAAGGCACGGCGCTTTCCTTCTCAGTGCAAACATGTCATAAATAGATATACATATATACGCGGGCATTTTTTTAATGATTAGCCTAGAGGGACCCTTCAGAACCCAGCGGTGAGCTACCCGCACGCGAGCCTTTGCCTCCCGGGAAGAGGCGTGGTGCCAGCGCGCCGTCCTGCAGCAGCCGCCGGTCCCGCGTCGTGCCGTCCCACCACCCCCCGGCGGCGCCGGTGCTCCCGCCTTCCCTCCCCCGCGCCCTCTGCCCCCCGCCCATGCCGGGGCACGGCACTGGGCCCTGGCCACCCCAGCGAGCGGCTGCCGGCGGGGCGGAGGCGCGCTAGGCCGCTCCTCTCCCCTTGGCCCGCACCTGCGCCCCGCAAGGCCCTCGGGCGGGGCCGGAGCGGGAGCAGGACGGCAGGTAGAGACGGGGGGGCCGGGCCGGAGGTCACCGTGCTTCCCGCAAGTCCTTCACTAGCAACCTGCCAGCGACTAGACGAAAAAAAATTATAGGTCCTCCGAAAAAAAAAAAAAAAAATTAATCAAACTGGTTGTTTTATTTTCCCAGGGTCTGTGAGTGAGCACTTATCCCGTGTTTAACTAAATGAAGTCGCTTGATGTTTATGGCCGACTTCTTCATGGAATACCTCAGGTAATTTCATTCAGGTAGGATGGAGAAAGTGCATCTGATGAGGTACGCCGGGAAATCAGCGCTCCACCGACAGCGGGGGACATGGCAATAGCTGAAGAACTGTGGGTTAGGAGGGTAGCCTGTTGTTAATCAATTAAACATGCACCTAATAAAAAAAAAAAAAAGAAAGAAAATCACTTGGAGAAGCCGTTTCAATAGCCTCGCGGACACCGCGGGAAAACGCCGCACTGAAACTATGGTCGAGTACCGGGATGCGCGTACTGTCTGAAGCAATCCAAGCTTTCCATTTTATTTTCCTATCTATTTTTTATCTTTCTTTTCCTCTCTCGCCTCCTCTTCTGTGAAACCCGCATACCAGTTTACCCCTGCCCCTGCACGCAGCGTAGAAATCTGGCCACCAGACATACTGGATTAATTCCCATCCAGACCTATCAGTTGGCCTGCAGAAGAGGCAATCCTTAAAAAAGCAGGTGAGGGGGAGGAGGTTAACACCAACAGGTATTTCTTGTCATTAACTCCCGACTTCCTGATAAGAAGGTGATAAACAACGGGTAAACTCAGTGTAACAGATTACAGAAAAGACGTTTGCTTCCCTGCTTGGTGATTAATGCGCATATATTAAATAAAAATAGAACCTCTAAAAACAAGAGCTTTATATAAACCACGTTCATATTTCAGTAGTTCTATGGAATAATCGATATCATGCGATTACATCTGAATAGTCAATTCCTGTGTTCCGCAGACCGATTTCTAAGTATATGAGCTCTGCCTCCGAACGGAGCAGCAGCTGGAGACCTGAGAATGCAAAATTAATTATAACATTATAAAGTCATACATGAATCTCTCTAAGTCAACCCTGCATGCCTTGCAAAATGTGCTATACTCTCTGCATTTTTATTTGGGAAGCCAGGTCTGTTCTTTTTCAGCAGGAGTAGTGTTTATCTAAGTGAATTGATTGCTTTTAGTTCCTCCTCTTTAATAATTAGTGGAACAATACAGATTGGGAATACAATGGCCGTTGTGTTTACATTATAACAAGGGATTAATGCTATTAAGTGAGTGTTACAGTTATGACCTGGGAAGAGTACTTAAATAAATACCCTAGTCCCAGGAGAAGTGATATAATTCAGTTCAGAGCGTGTGTAGATACGCATAGATACACACGCACACACGAGAAATACAAATCTCCACACATATCTGTACGCATATACGTATCTCATACACGCTAGGTATACGTGCCCGTCCGTGTTGAACGTAGGTGCTGCTTTTGCCTCCATCTGCATGTTTTTCCTCTATGAAAATGCATTTTTGTGACTTCAGTGGGAGGAATGTTTAAATCGGGAACGTTACTGTCCTTCCCCCAAACAGAAAAAGCAACAGATTATATTTCTGAAATTTGTGCAGTCCAAAAAATTTGGTTTTTTGGGGTTAATTTCGCAACCAGAGATGAATGCAGTGAATTATTATCATTTCAAAAGACAAGTTCTTGGGTTGATTTGATTTGCATAATTTTTGTATGGCTTCAGAGAGGAATGGATTTACCCACTGCAAGGGGACAGTATGCATTTTATTACAAGTACACCACTAATTTGACTCCTCACAATGTACAGAACGAACAGATAGTGGACTCATTTAAATATAGTTGGCCAAGTCTTTGTGATAAACAAACCAGAAAAGTGTGTCAATAACCTTTTAAAATACCGGTCAGTATACGTGACTGTCTTTAACTTCTCGGAGTTACCTCTGTTTGATTTGAATGCCTTTCGCAGGGAAGAGTTTTTTCATTTGGCTGGCTCCACCGCCGAAATCTAATTTTCCCGTGGTACTACCCGTTACTAATAAAAAGCCGTCTAACTTGCGCTGTTGAACTCTAGAATACTATTACATGCGCTTTTTATTGGTAATAACTGTGGCAAATTAACATGCCTACACAGAGACGTTAAGACTTTACATACAGCTTTTTTGTCTGAATAATCTATTCATTAGTCGAGCGTTTACCTTCCCAGATTTTATGCTGTACTCTTCGCCTTGTCTTCTTTAATTCAGTTTACTCCAGCACAACTGAGAAGGTAGCTCTCTCCTATAGCCCCCCTTCCCTTCCACCTCCCCCCCCCCCCGCCCCCATCCCCCTTTTCAGCTATAGCTCATTGTCGTCCTGGGAGACAGGTTTTGCGGTTTGTCATTTATTAGCTACATCTCCTTGCACTAGTTATAGAGGCTGAAGTTTTAGGGCGAGTGAAGTTGAAAGCCACTTCTGCGGGAACCGCACTCCCGCTCCGGTCACCAGCCGCGTCTGTCCACCTTTGCCCGGCCCTCGGCCAGCTGCTCGGTGGCCATGAACTCGGCACCCCGCTTCCTTCACTTTTACTCAGGTAAAAAAAGGGAAAAAAAAAAAAAAAAAAGAAGAAAAAAAGTCTTCTAGGGGCGGAGAGATATACTCTCCCCGGGAGGGCCCCCCGCGGCCCGGAGAAGAGCACACGCCTGTCAACCGGACAAAGCCAATTGCCCAATTGTCATGACACCGGTCACAGCAACTTTTTAAGCAGAGTGGAGTTGAACTTGGTGGGGTTTGGAGATGCAAGACAATGAGCCGCAGAAAAAGTTTCCTGTGACACAACCACACAATGGTCTGGGAACGTTTTCTCCTTTCTTTCATGAAATGGGGGACGGCCACCATCTCCCGGAGACAACGATGTGAAATAATAGACTATTGTATTTAAAAATAACTAATGACACACGCATACTGTGCAAGCGGAGTTGTCCAGTTTTCTAGTAAAAGGAGCCCAGGTTATGAGGCTCTTCCTAATCGAAGTGCTTTGCAGGAACGACTTGTGCGAACGAGGGAAGACGGAATGAGCTGGGTGAGCTGTTCCGCCTTGCATCTGCTCGCAGGGTTAAAGCAAAGAGCGAGGAAAGCAGCAAAGGAGGAAAGGAAAAGAAATAACTTTTCTTTCCCCACTCCCAAGCAGTTCGAGCTGCGTTTGGGAGGGGGCGCTGTGGCAATGGCTTCTCCGCCGCTGCCGAGCGCGATTGTTTATGTAAGCCCCTTCACGAAGGTTTCTTTTCATATTTCAGTCCTTACGTTTATTAACGATGTTATGTAGCTGTCGCCTCGTGACACTTGCACTAAAAGGTAGACTGTTCACATGAGTTAATGTCACTTCTTTTCCCCTCTAATCCTTGATTATTATTATTCTTTATTTTTCAGTTCGCTAGGGGTGGGATAGTGTATTTCATTTTCAAAACACGCTGCAAGAAGGATCTGCCCAGAGGAGTGCTGAGAATTTAGACGACTCCCTATAAGACGTAAACGTGCACAAATAGACACATTGAAACATAACTCTTGCTTGCAGCTTTTTTTTTTTTTTTTTTACTTTCTTCTTCTCTTCCTGCCCTCCCCACCCCCTCCCCCCCCCCCAAGACATTTTGCCATGTCTTTACAAGGATATAGCTCCCGCCTTTTGGGATGCTACTGGAGGGAATGTTTAAAAAATAATGAAAAAAAAAAACTAAAGCGGATCTCTAAAAAGCAGGGCTGAGGCTTAGAAAAGTTGCTTTCCATGCTGCTATTAAGTTAGTATTATCCCCTACTATTATTAAAACTCTTACTCATTTTCTGTTTAGGGAAATATAAGTAAATATATATCTGTAAGTATAAAAGATCTCCAAAGCTTTTCTGGAACCAGCTATTTTCACCTTAAAGGCGGGAAATGTTTCTTAGGGAGAGAACAAGTGTACAATCCACAGGTGGGATCATTCCTCCTTCTTCAGTGGCGGAGGGGTAGGAGGGGGAAAAAAAGACAAATGAGCGTATCTGGTTTTTGAACGAGCAGCTGAACACTGAGAGCGGCAGGGGAGGGGAGGGAGGGGCAGAGGCATGGAGGTCCCGTCGCTCGCTCCGAGGGACCGGGGGCGGCCTCAGTCCCCCCTCCAACGCGGAGCATCCTGTGCGTACTGCCGCCGCCTGTCCGGAGCCGCGGCCGCTTCTTTTGCAATGCTTGAGCCGGGGCGGCCCTTCTCTACTGGCGACGGGGAGGGAGGGCTGCCAGCCGGAGCTGCGGGCAAGGCCGTCGGGGAAAGGAAGAGCTGGATCGGGGGAGGGGGTCAGAAGGGGGCGAGGAAGCACCCCCCTCGCATGATGCCAGGGGAAGGAGAGTTCCCCATCCCCCATCTCCGGCTCCGTTAGAGCCAGTCAATCGCATCTGGATTTTTTTTTCTCGGCCAGCGTGTCGTGGAAAGGCTGTTTTGGAGTCAGCGGAAGCCTGAAACCCTTCAGCGCCTGCTACACTTACAGAGGGGGAGATGAGCAGAGTAACGGAAAAGTGGGACGATTTAGCTTTTTGCTTTATTTTAAAGGCTTACTTTAAAACTGATTCTTCCAACACAGAAATAGTTGACAAGTACATTTGGGCACTTTGGTGCCTAAGGAACTGTGGCAGGCAGGCTCCTGGGAGTGCTTCACTCAGAGTAGATGCGTGTAAGAGGAGTTCTCCTTCTTACAGGTTGTTCCTCATACTTAAGCCAGAGTTAAAACTGTTTTTGGCTTCTATGTGCAATCACTCTGCTAGACCCTTTCCCGTTTTTGTAATTGCCATCATCTGTTTGATCACTGCTTTTAACACTAGAGAGCACCTGCTTACCTGGTTTACGCTTTTCTCTCAACCATTCATACATTCATTCACCTCTGTGTATATATATGTGTATGTGTATCCTTCATTTGTAGACTCAGAAACACACTTCTAGATCAAGCCTGCAGACCACCCTGAATCCAGAAAGTCCTACCTTCTCCAATAAATTACCTTCCTGAATGATGGGACCTCTTTGTATCCAATTAAAACCAGGTAATTTCCTTTCTCAGAACAATAAGCTATCCACATTGTATGTTAGAGTTACTTGAGGTTGCTGGTATATTTCCAAAAGTAGACAGAAAAACTGTAGTCATATTCAGGAAAGCTATTACATATTCATGTGTTTAGTGATGCCACAAGATATTAAGAAAAAACTTTTAAAGTCTGTTTAAAATGGATGCAACATAGTTAAAAAGCATTCAGATAGCTTTATAACGCTCTTGCATTTTCTTCCATCAACAGGCAGAGCCAAGACTAATTCTTAGTTTTCCTTTACATTGTTATTTCCTCTAAATCAGTGTTGAACTTCCAATGTTCCTTATGTTTAGGATTTTTTTTTCTTTATTCTTTTCCTTCAAGCTTCACTCCAAGTTAAAATCTGTGATTTTTGGGGAAAAGATTTTTAATGCTACTAGTCCTTCATATATAAATGGTAAAAACCTCCTTCCCCCCCCCCCCCCCCCCAACATTACTTCAAATATTTTAGGAGCAAAAAACCCACATCATGTTATTTCTAACTTGTTAAAAAAATACTATGTAGGTATGCTCATATGGTCTCAATGGCTTTGTGACACTGCTAGCATAGACTGCCAGTTGAACCAAGTTTACAACCTTCCTTCACAACATGAAGGAAAGACAGGCAATGTGGCTTTTCAACTTACAACTGTGTAGATTTTAAGACATTTTAATCTGGGAAAGGCTAGTCACCAATTTACCAACAAGAAGACTAAATGCGCACATTTCTCCTCATACATTTGACTGATTTCAATCAGTGGGAGCATCGAATGAACTAATTGAAAAGATGAGTTGTGTATTGATTTCTTCTGATAGTAACATGGTTGTAAGAATGACATGAACTGTTGACTTTGGTACCTGTTTGGCTATGCTCAGCACATTAGTGGGATCCTGTCATGGCTAAAATATTGTATATAGACTGACTTCACTCCATGGAAGGAGAGATTGTGTTGTTTTGCTAGTAGTAAGTCATCCAGGGGAAAAAAAAAAATGTTTGACACAGGTCTTTGGAAAGATTGACGTTAAACTAACGCCAACATAAACTAATCAAAAGATTTTCTTCAATTTTCAGAAGGTAATTTATGTTTGAAGTATAGGTTCTAGGCATTTAAAAGAACAAATATCTTTATTCTTGAGAAGAGACAAGGAATTCTGCTTTACGCATCTCAGCCTTAAAACACATGACCTTTTAATGTGTCTCTGAAAGGCAAGAAGTGAAATGATCCCTTTTTTCTTTTCTTGAATGTTCCCCAATTGGTAATTAGTGAAGTCTTTGAAGGTTGTGACTCCTCTGCACTTTTGAACACAGATTTTTGCAACTGTGTTGAAAATTGTATGATGTCATTATCTCAAAGACTAGAAGTATGCAATGTCTAAATTTTATTTCTTACGCAAATGTACCGATTGACTTTTTCACCTGGGACCCATTTGCTGGGATTCTTGTACATGTAAGAGAAGAAATGTTAAGGATTGGAAGAAAAAACAACTGATTAAACAACAGCCTCCATTTTGACATTTTGCCTCAAACAATTCTATCCTGGGATCACAACATTTTTTATAACGTTCAGGTGTTTTAGTTTTTTAAAGTTATTGGATTTTCAAAAAAAAAAAGTAAACCAAAAGTTTCTCCCTTTCTCTCTCTTTCCCTTCTCTGCTGCCAGTCTCTCACCTTCATCTAGCTCAAATTTTCTAGAAAGTAATAGTGTGCCAGACACTAATGATTTGACAACAGTGGACTTGTCTTTGTGACCTTTAGAAGAGAATAATCTCACCAAAAGAACTTTGAGAGCTGTTGCTGTGCTTCCGTTCAATAGTCAGACATATCAAGTATCATCTGCTATAGATATAATCAGATTTCTTTATAAACTAACAAAATGCTGTAAATACACTGATGTAAGAAATAGTTCAGAAGAAATCTAGTAAGAATGTATAACAGGTTTTTGGATTTGCACAAACACAATTAATATGATACACGTACTTGCCTATCAGTTAATTTCTTTTTTTCCCCCCAAAGGTAGGTACTTGGTTTTTAACACCTCTTGTATTTCAGCTGAATTTATGCACCTTATCAAATTTGTGAACATTATCCACTAAAATATTTTCATTAACTTGATTAAAAATCACATATGAGGGGATAAAGCATTAACCTTAACTATTTTAAAAAAATATGGCTTAAAGGAATGTTTTTCCTGTAAATATGCTAGTTTCAAATCACAAGATCACAGAATCTTAAGGGTTGGAAGGAACTTCAAAAAATCATCTAGTCCAATCCCCCTATCAAAGCAGGAGCACCTAGAATAGGTCACACAGGAACTCATCTAGATGGGTTTTGAATGTCTCCAGAGAAGGAGACTCCATAACCCATCTGGGTAGCCTGTTCCAATGCTCTGTAACCCTTACAGTGAAGAATTTTTTCCTTCAGTGTCTTTGGAACCTCTTATGTTCCAGCTTGTACCTGTTGCCCCTTGTCCTGTCATTGGACATCACTGAGAAGATCCTGGCTCCATCTTTCTGATACTTTCCCCTGATGTATTTGTAAACATTATTGAGATCACCACTCAGTCTCCTCCAAGCTAAAGAGCCACAGCTCCCTCAGCTTTTCATCATAAAGAAGATGCTCCACTCCCTGAATCATCTCGGTGGCCCTGCACTGAACTCTCTCCAGCAGCTCTCTATCCTTCTTGAACCGAGGGGTCTAGAACTGGACACAATATTCTAGATGTGGTCTCAGGAGGGCAGAGTAGAGGGGGATGACGACTTCTCTTGACCTACTCACAGCATCCCTTCTAATATACCCCAGGATGCCATTGGCCTTCTTGGCCACGAGGGCACATTGCTGACTCATGTTCATCCTGCTGCCCACCAGGACCCCCAGGGCCCTTTCCCCTGCACTACTCTCTAAGAGTTCATTCCCCAATCTGTACTGTTGGGGTTATTCTTTCCCAGATGCAAGACTCTACACTTGCCCTTGTTGAATTTCATTAGATTTCTTCCCGCTCAACTCTCCAGCCTGTTCAGGTCTCATGTAACGGCAGCAAAGCCTTCTGGTGTCTCAGGCACTCCCCTCATTTTAGTATCCTCAGTAAACTTGCTGACAGTGCCCTCTGTATCCTCATCAAGATCATTAATGAATGAGGGACTCCACTAGATACAGGCCCTGCCCCATTAAACAACTCCACCTTCTTCCCCTCAACCAGTTAACAATCCACCTGATCATCCAGCCCACACCTTCACAGTTTTGCTGAGAGGACACTGTGGGAGATGGTGTGAAATGCTTTACTGAGATCAAGATAAACCACATCCACTGCACTACCACAATCTATCCACCAGGTTACATCTTTGTAAAGGGCTGTCAGGTTGGTCAAACATGACTTCCCCTTGGAAAAGCCATGTTGACGGCTCCTAATGACTGTCTTGTCATTTGTATGCCTGGAGACAGCTCCTAGGATAAGTTGTTCCATCATCTTTCCAGGGATTGAGGTGAAGCTGACTGGTACATGCTTTTTTTTTTTTTTTTCAAAATTGTTCTGGTTTCACCTGATTAATGGAACTGTCTCTTTCTGCTCTCTTAATTGATTTTTTTAAACAGTGCTTTGTTAAAAAAGTTGTCAGTCCACTAACACTAGAAACTAATCTGTGACTTGGGACTTGTCATTAGTCTATTGCTTGCTTCTTTTTCCGCATTAGTTGGCTACATACTGTCTACCGAATTTACTTTTCTTAGTCATCACTCAGTATTTTATCTATGGAGCACGATGGCTACTGTTGCTACTTAGTTTTCAGGGTAACAAGTAATTTACAGGAAAACTCAGTGAAGTTGGTATTTTTTGTTTGTTTGCTTGTTTTTGTTTTTTAGAAAGAAAATATTTGTTTCATCAATATTCAAGATTAACTTTTACTATCATGCAGCAGGTCAAGACTCCATAATACCGGTTGCAGTGCAAATGCACAGGTGAAAGCACTGCTTCCTAACCTGGAAATATATGTGAATAGTACACATATATACAAATAGTGGTAGGGAGGTAGTAGTCCTAAGAGACTTTCACAGATCTGCTAGTAAGTTTAGATATAGAAATTATGTTTTCCAAATTAAGACTTTCACATAAGTTAGGCCCTAAAAAAGATGACAAGCACAGAAGAATCAAATAAAATACTCATTGGTGAAGGGCTGTGGAAGCAATCAACTTTTCCAGCCAAGAGATAGGACCAAGTGCACAGCAAGACTGAAGTGGTACAAGTAACCACTGAGTTTACACATGAAGTGGAACTTTACACAGAATGAGACATGAGGTACAGACCAAATTAAAGAAGTCTACCTGACATAGTTGTAATAATAAATCTTTGTACTCGTGACTAGATAACAAAGAAAGGATTCTGTGATATTCCCTCCTGCTTTAACAAACAAAATGAGATCCTTGAACTTTGGTGTCTGAAGTTGGGCAAGAATGATCTCTTCCTGTATGACTATGTTTCTGTCTCTTAAAGCACCTGAAAGCCTCAGCAGTAAGACTGTTGCTCTCTGCTACTTGTTTTTAAAACTGTATCATTAATTATTTCCTTCACACAGCATTTGTATTGCATTATTTTAATCAATTTGTCATATTCCATTATTGACATTTACAGCAAAGCTTTTTTAAACTAGTTCTGTGAAGTACTTTGAAGCTGGTCACTTGATCTTTCTTAGTTCTTTAAAACATACCTGAGGGTTCAGAACAGGAGAAGAAATTCAGCTGAGAGACCAAAGGTTGGATTCCACACTAAGAAAAGGTAGATTGTTACTTTGGCTACTTCACTTGAATATCCTGTACTTTTAAACATCATGTTTTTATTGAGTTTCACAATTCAAAACCATTTTTCCTTTGTACATGTCATTCTGTGTGATGCATAACTCCAGGTTGCAGCAGGATAATATAAAGTAATTCTAGCAAATAGGATATATATGACAAAAATTAGTTTTAGGCATTAGAACACAGTGTTTCATTCTAGGAGCTGTATATAAATGTAAGCTTCACATTAAGTTTTGGAGTAAAGCTTAAGAACAATAGACAAATCTGCTATGTGTGGTCTCTGGGTCAGCAGAAATGATTGGAGCTAAGCACGTCAGGACAAAACCCACCTCAGCTCACATAACCTTCATTTCCATTTGAGAAAAATAACTTTTTGTGTAACTGTGAAGGAAACTCCGATTATCACCAGCCAGTCTGGATGACCAGGGGTTTGAGCCTATAGGATGCACTGTGGAGCGCACTTCTTCTATAGTGTAAACCCAACACAGTAGCATATAGTGCCATGGATACTTGATTGGCAGGCATATCACCCACAGATAAATACAGGAGATAACAGAACTGCCATTTGAAAAAGCTGTCTGGGGAAGCTGGTTTGATGACAGGTCAGAATCAAAATACAGGTGTAAGATCTGTCTAAAGAAGCTGCACCAGAATCTTGGCCTTGATTTTAGGAAGTATTTTGACATTGTTTCATGAAGTCTTCCAGGCCTAAGAGATGTTTTCAAAGACACTAACATAACTAGAAGCCTATACCTTGCTGGCCATGGTGTGTTTTGGGCTAGTAAGTGTCTGAATCCTTGTCACAGTTGATATTTGGTAAAAGAAAACTCTTATGAAGTGTTTGACTACCTAATGCCCTGACTAAGTATTTGATTCCTGGGCCTGAGACTATCAACAGCCTGAAAGCTTTTGAAAACTGGATCCTACATCTTTGTCTATGCTGGAACTGCTATTTTTTTAGGATAGCAAAAATTGATTTTTCTGAACCATGGGAAGAGTGTGCTCAGTTTTTACTTACTTTCTAAAAAACACCTTGTTTGGGTCATATGTCTTACTTCACTCAGCTAAACTGCTGAAGCACCAAGAGTCCTACATGTCTGTGACAGGTAGAGCTGAACCATAAACTAGGTACTTAAAACTGATCCATCACCTACTGGAAATGTAAGACATCTGCTTTGCTATACTGCTGTCTTTCCATAATTTAATTGATGAGTTCTTTCTCAGCCTCTCTGCTGATCAATTTTTACTCCTTATGTGATGGTCTTCTGCCTATGGCCTCTTCTTGGGAGAATTTCTTTGGGTTTACTGTAAAGCTCAATTTCTTTCATGTAGTGCTACAGGGGAAGTAGATGCAAACTAAGCTCTGGGAAGTGAGGAATAATAGAAAAAAAATCGCATGCTGACTTTTGAAAACAAGAACTGAAAAATAAAATATTAGTCAAAAGGATTCAAAAAGCAAATAGAGGAAACCAGAATTAAATAGCTGCTCTCTAAGATAATAGCTCTGTTGCAAATTATATTTTACTGTAAAGGTTATTCTGGAAAATTTAGGGGCGAGAATTCTTACTTTAGCACCAAGAAAGTTGGTTGAAATACTAATTAAAAACAGAACTATAAAACATCCAGCTGAAAATAATATCATGGAGACAGATCACCATGGCTTCTGTAAAAGAAACTGTGCCTCTGTTAGCTATTCACATTCTTTTAATTGTTGGGTGAGATAACAAAAGAGTGAATACAAGAAGACTGGAACACATAATTTATTTGGGCTTTCAAAAAAGTTGACAAAATTAATCCTGTAAATTTCATGAATCAACTAGATTCAGTAAACAGCTATGAACTTTCTTATCAACAACACCATTCACTCATGAGGTCTTGCTGTCTGCAGTGTGGCAAGAGCTAAGGGTCTTGGAATGTTTTTCAAAATCCACTTCACTTTTGTGGTGTCACCTTAACCAACAGAGCAAGATTTTTAACATAACAGTGCAACACCGATTTACACAATGACACAGTAACAATGCTAATATTATTTTAAACTAGTTTTTATTATTTCAATAAGTCTGGTTGTTCTTCTAAGCAAAAATGACCTTTTTTTTCACTAAATAGTCCTTATCTCTTCAATCTGTCATCAAACAAGCTTTTTAATGTTTAGAATAATTTTATTCCTCTGCGTCTGCTTTTGTTAGCAACTTCAGCAACTAATTACAACTTTGGGCAAAGAAAGTCTTTGTCCAAGATCCTAATTCTCTATACAGCAGTGCCAGAACACAAGATTTCCCAGATTACTCCAGGAGAAAACACAAAATGGCAAAGACCAATCTTGGTATTCCCATAATGTTAAAAAGCTTTCAAAAGATGAATCTGAGAAAGAGGAGAGAAAGAGAGAAAAAGAGATAGAAGAGGGAGAGAAATAACATTAAAAGAAGGAGAGTGAGAGAGCTTTCCATGGAATTCTGGAATTTCCAGTGAATTCAGATTTTTTTTAAAAAAAGAAAAAGTTAATGTTGATGTAACAAAAGAAAGATTTATCCTCAAGAGAAACACAGAAAACAGCAGAAGACCCCTATATGGATTCATCAGTACCAGAGAATTCAGCTGATTAGGAACAGAGTAGATACTTCTACTCTCAGGGACATCAAACTGATTTTACCTGGTTAATTTTCCAGCATCCTGGTGCCTGCTGTGTTCCACATTTATTCAGCATTACTAAACAGGAACAGCATAAACCTAACACATATTGACACGCTTACAGAGTATTTTTCCCCATAACCTAGAATTGTTCATACCTAGCACTTTTGGAGCCTGTGTGGATTCAAAACCAAGCTAGCTTTGTCCCTAAGGTGTGATGCTAAAACTAATAAATGCAGCTGACAGTTGGAGATGGCACATCTGTATGGCACAGCAGCAGGCCCCATGGCTTAGCACTTCAGGTCAGCATTAGCTCAAGGCACTCTCTCACCAGCACAGTTTGATGTACTTGTAGGTTTCTGAGAAGTCTGGGAATATGTGAAAATGCTCTATAGGCTCAGTTTGTCCCAAATGCTGCAAATTTTCTGCTTAACCTCTCAGATCTTCTTCTTATTCAGGAGAGAGCCTAGCCTGTAAAGGGGATGTTTCATGTCCTTCACTTTGTCCTGAAAAAGATCTTGTTTCTGAAATAATTGGAATCCAATAGTGATGCTGGCTCTGGTTTTGTTTCCTCTCTAAATCCCAAATAGGAAAGTTTTGTCGTGCCTATGAAAATCTATGGAATAAAATCTGCCAAAATATGTTGAGCTTCTCTGTAAAACAAGCTCTTAAAAGTGTTGTATCTGAAGTTATCAGGTGAAATTTCCAGCTAACGTAATTCAGTTTATGAGTAGGGAGACAATTTCTGCTAGCAGACTTTGACCCATAATTGTTCTGGGGGAGGTATTTGTGTGAAGATCACAAGATGTTCTGTTCTGGAATGTCTGGTACACAGGCATCTAAGAAGGACTGGGCAAAAAGACGGGAGAAGGAATGTAAAAGAAAATGGAAAATAATAAAAAGCAACAAAAAACATTAATGGCATATCTGTTTCTAATTTTTATTCTTGGTAGATCTGGGTTTCTGGTAGACTACTCTGATTATGACTAAACTAGCTCTTCAGGGGCACTTCTGGTCTGTATGGCCAAAAAAAGTTCAGTGGTTTCATGCATTTTAGCTCTTAATGTTTGCTTGTTTGTGATGCTGAGTGAGATTTTTCTACTGTGGTTTTGTTTGGTTTTTTTTTTTTTTGGCAACTGAGGCAGAGATATATCAAAATATTTTACAAAACTATATTCATTTTGTTGCATGGTTTGCTTTGAAAAGAATCTTTTAATTTTTTTGAAAGAATCAAGTACTTCCTTTTGACACTTTTGTAAATGAAGCATTTATATTATTTAATTTGAAATGACATTCCATTTTGAAACTTCCTTTCAATTTTTTGAGAAAACTGGTTTTAAAAGGTTTGAATTCACATAAAATATTTTGGGTTGCATCACTTTTGCAATGTTTCATGAAACTATTAAAAAGTAAAATAGTTTTAAATTTGGTCCAAAACAAAACTTTTTTTTTCCTAATTACCAATGAACCAAAATCCATTTTTTGCCCTATTTACCCTGCTGAAACTCAATGAAGAATTATTAAATAGGTCTTAACTAATATATTTTCTCATTTTTTCATACACCTCTTAGAGGTAGCTGTATGTTACAGATTAAATTAGCTGCTTCACAGTATTTCTATTATTCATACATTTCTAGTGCTAAGGAGCAAAACTGAGGGTGATTTCTGGTTCCACACCTTGTGACAGGACAGCTTGGGCTTTGATGATGATCGAGACTTTTTCCTTATTGTGAGCTCCCTGAAGAGACCAAAGGGTTTTTTATACTCATAAAACCAATTTATATAGAAAAAGAATGACAATGTTTAACTTAACAACTGAAGAAAATTTTTCTTTCTCTGTGAGGACAAAAAAGAACCCAACAAACCCAGAAAATAAAAGTTTGTAAACTGCTTCACTCTGCTTCCTCTGCTTGATGATAGGTGGGTACTTGCTTCCAGGTTTGGTTTCAGTCAACTCATTGACTTTATGGGTTGCAGCAAGCTCATCACAGTCCTCTCTGATCCTTAGGAAATTTTCTTCCTGTCGCCAAGAGAGCCTGGCTGTGCATATGTTCCCCTCTCCTTTCATGAGCCTCTCCATGAACAGCAGGCTCCCATCTTCTCGCTGAGGCTCCCATTCTCTTCTACTCTTTCCACTACACCCTGAAGCCTGGGAGCTCCTCCTCTCTTCCTCCTCCTCCCATCCAGTCCATGCTCATCTGCTCTCCAGGGAAAGGAGGAATCTCTGGTCCCTCCAGGGGGTCCATCTGACCTAGCAACTCTCTTTTTAAAGGAACATGACATACAACTGAGAACAAAAAAACAAAACAGATGCTGTCCAAAATAAACCTATTCACATGCCAGAAGTGAAAAAAATCAGCACATCTCCCAGGCTTGGTTCTCTCAAACCCCCATGACGTGGACGCCTAGGCCCTCCAGCTGTTTGTTCTCTGGTTATGGAGTAATGAGAGCGTGTTCTGGTAACTTCTGCTCTAACTGGACAAGTTCCATTGCATTTTTTGATTCAAAGCTTTTACCCATTTCCAGATTGCAGATTGCTCACTCTATTTTACATGAGACATGAAAACAGAGGGAGTAAGTCCAAGATTGTTTGTTCCTCTCTTATGCTCATGAAAATAGTTAGGGCTGCATGGCCAGCAGTACCTAACATGGTGAGCCTATGGGCTGCCTAAAAATTATTGTGCTATCATGCGAGGGCTTTGATTTTGGACTTTGTGCATAATCGTCTCTTCCTTATCCTTCCAAGTTAACCGCTATTGCCTTGGTAGCAAGCTCAAATCTAAGTCTTCTGCAGCAGGCCGGTGAAGTCTGAGTTTGCCTTGGTGTCTGCAGGGGCAGCACATAACTCAGGACAGTTATTTATGGCAAAACTAGAGAGAGTGCAAGATGAAGTTGAGAAATATTTTCTACATTTTTACTGCTGTATCTCACTGTCTTGCTATGTTTGGGTGTCTTATTTTCCTTCATGGAAGATTAATGGGACTGACTGATGATGGTTTCCTGCACTTTAATACCAGAAAGGATTATTAGACCACCTTAGCCTGACAACCTGTGCATTACAGGCCATAAAAGTTGTACGCATATGATATGGTGCAATACTGTACAGAGATACCCATGCTACCTCTGAACAAATTAGCTCGGCAACAGAAAGCAATAAAGCTGCATTAGACTGGGAGCAGTGCTGAAAGTAGTACAGCTGACATAGTCCAGGTGCAGCGGCTCCTGGCTGCAGTTGTGCTGTCTCCACTATCCAAACTGTCACTGTCAGAGTGGCTCAAGTGCCTCTAACAGATTCCCTCTTCCGAGCAAACTATTTAGATTTCAACCTTTTAAGGTTTTAAGAATTTCTTCACCAATACTCCTTGCACTGTTGTTACGAGGGAAACAAAACCCCATTAAATCATTGCCTGATGAGAGGCTCATTTGGGACGATCCATACCTGTGGAGTCTGCCTTCTTCTGCTGGGTAATCCCTGGCACAGCCTGCCTCTACCTGTGGTCTGTATGGAAGGACCTGGCAGTCTGGTGTTTTGGCTTAAAGTTCTGTTTAACTAGCCTTGCAGTTAGGATTTGACAGTTAAGGCAGCGTATGGAAGCAAGAACACCTCTCTACTTCCACTTGATTTTTCTTTTTTTAGAGGTCTGTGGATCATATCAAGCCTTTTTAATTTTTTGTCAAAGGCTTGCACTGGTAGTTGAGGTGGTTAACTCCCAGTTGACTCACAGTATCTTTAAACTGATCCTTTTACCGCAGTTTTACAAAGTAGAACCTCTCAGCCTGTAGGCACAATTTTAATTTTTTATTCCCAGGTACATTACTTGGTAATATATTCATTTTATTAAATTATTTTTTTTGGAGGGCATGCAATTTGAAACATTTATTTGTATTATTCTTATTGATCCTCCTCATCATCCTCCTTTGTATTACCTGCAAAACTTATTAACAAAGATGTTTGAACCATCTTTAGATAACTCTCACGTGTGTAAAATAACATGGATAAAAAGAAATCCCTAAAAGACTTCCTTAGAAACAGGACTAGATAGTATGAGATCTTTTAGTGAGCTAGCTTTAACCCGGTCTGTGCAGTCTGTCAGTTTTGAAGTGTCCTGTACTTTAGAGAAATCTGGGTTAATATTATGGTAGCACACATTTTTTAAGCTTGTAATCTAGACAAAAGTGGTTATTTGGCGACAATTCTTTCACCCAAGCTTATCTGTAAATAGCATCCTAAATTTAAAATCTTTTAATTCACCCAAGATGGGTGAACTTTCTATTAGAATTATGTTAGTACAGGAAATTTTTCAATACCTTGAAAATTCCCCATTTTTCATATATTTACAGAAGATAATGGTTCAAAAGTCCGTGATCTGTTTCTGTAAGGCTTTTGCATATAAAGTATTTTCATAAGAAATGTTACTTTGAGACTGCACCATTTTAGCATATGTTTCCTCACATGTCATCCTTTGAAGGTGATAAATTCTCAGTCACTTTATTGAATGTGATTGATACAGTGTTTTGGTAAAATTACATCTCTGAAAACATCTATGGAACATACATGGCTAGCTAAATTTTGCAGTCTAGAGTAAGCATACATAACTTTTTTTTCTCTTGATCGTTGGCTTTTATATTCCTTTTGTTATTATGCATTGTTGTTGTCATGATTATTTGTGTATATATTTAGTGTGAATTTTGCTGGGAGAGGTGACATTTTTATTAAATTAATAGTTATAACTGGAAAAAACAGGCAAACTTTTGGACCTACAGTCTTTTTTTCAGACTGAGTGTACTTCAACTTATAATTTATAATTCTGTGTTATATACTCAGATTTAGTATTATTTTGTGTTCTATTTTGTTTTCAATCTTCTTTTAACTAGGATGGCTTCTTGATCAGTGTAATTCGTTTTACTTGTGAACCATGCTTGTAGACATCTGAAATTCTATTTTTTGACAGTTCCCAAATTTAATTAACACTTTAAATATATGATATACCAATGACTGTTTCATTGTACAGTTACAAAAAAGAAAAATAACTTACCCAAAAGTTAAAATATATATGTGTTCGTGTGTGTACACAATTTGTTGGTAAGTTCTGTCTATATAAGGTAAATACAATCAGATTGTGATATCTATGCCTATGAAACCATTTGCTTTATGGTAGCAATGAACTCTTGGCTCATTTAAATGAGATCAAAACCTGAGTTATTGTTTCTGAGTTCTGGGTTCTTCATAAAGATACTACTATTTATTATTTTTAGAAATCCTGGGGAATTCTGGGTTGCATGGGGCAATTCTGGGCAAGCACCTTCCTGGATGAAGTCACCTCTAATAAAATTTTTAACAATGTTACACATTACAGGCAGATGTTAAAGAACAGTACAGACTGTTATCTAACATGGGTAGGTTTTCTACTGTGAATTCTACAAACAAACAGGTACATTTTTTGTTTTACTTTTTTTTTCCCTTTTTTGCTGTGTAGATGTTTCATCCATACATTTCCCTCCCATTCTGAGCTATCAGAAACAACTATCACTGTCTTTGATGTTAAGTCCCTGTCTATGCTTTTTTTCCCCATTTTATCCTTATGGAAGAAGCTGTAAATATGAAAGACTGTTCTA
Organism: Colius striatus; assembly: GCF_028858725.1. NCBI lineage: Eukaryota > Metazoa > Chordata > Aves > Coliiformes > Coliidae > Colius > Colius striatus. The sequence goes on from NC_084762.1 coordinate 30,470,153, forward strand.
GCCATAACAACAATCTTATCACATTTCCAGTACCAAATACAGAATATTCCTTCTCAGGCTAGAGCTGTTCCCAGCTGTCATTTTTATTATCTAGGCTCCTCTCACTAATATACAAATGGTTAAAAATATGTTCCTTATCTGACCCCTTTTGCTTACATTATCATGTGGAGGATGCCACAAAACTGGTTTAAACACTTGAGTATATCTACTAGGATTATCCTGTTACCACCTTTTGCCTTCATGGTTGCATTAACAGCAACCTAATACCTTACCTAGAGATTATTCTCTACTACTGAGAGGATATCCATTAGAGTCAGGCAATCTGCCTCTTTCCATAGTATCTGTGTACTCTACTAGAGTACGTGCTCTTTCTCCTTCAGACTATTGCTAAAATTATTTATAAAGAAAAGGAAGAGATATTGGTATAAAAAGACCTCAAACTTTAGGAAATGTAATTTCTGGGTTGCTTGGAAAAGGATGTAGTTCTTACAGAATTACTGAAAAGGGGAGAGAAAAGGGACAAACTTAATTGCAATCTTATTTTCCCATGGAATTACATTTTACCAAGTTAATAGAACTACAAGGGAATAATTAAACATGGGGGGGGAAAAAAAGGAAAAAGTTCACCTCAGGATTCATACTGATGTAAAAGCATGTATAATCACAAAGCCTTATAATTACAGAAGCACATGTAGAAATCCTCTTTAAACCACTTTCAGCTTCAAGAAGGTGCTCATAAGTCTAGAAACAGGAAATAAGAAAGACCGATATTTTAGAAAGTATGATCTTCTCTTGATCTGCTTCCACAAAGGAAATAATAAATAAAATAGCAGAAGAAGGATATGTGCTCTTTCTATCAGTTATGTACTGGCACAGATGTGACTTAAAAAACCATGGGAGAAGTGTCCAAGGGGAATTGCTGAAGTAGAAGCCCTGTAATAAATACACAGATTAAAAATTCAGACCTTATGGATAATTCGATGGTGCAAAACAACAGGATTGTATCCAAATCTAGCTGTCTGTGTCATGTCAAGGGGAATGTGAAACATCAGTGTATCTATAAGTACCAGAATTGGAATGGTGACACTGTTGAATAAGAAAAAAATCCATGTTTGTCCTTACCTTCTTCCTCCATATTTGAGGTCTGCTTTTCTGTTCAGTACCCGTTGCAACCTCCTGCAGTTCCACTACACCATGCTCTAATGTTATCTCCTATATCTGTACCATCCACATAGGGGACAGCTCTGGTTAGGATCTCATACTCAGTGAGTAAAACAGTTATGTGGACCTGCCATTTATTTTAGCATCTGCAAAAGGCAGGGCACTCGGAACAGGTCGGACTATGCACGCTATCAAACACTGCTACTGTCAGCCTCAGCCTCTTTAAGAGCAGAGCAGCTGCCTCAGTTCTGAGATGTTGTGAATCATGATGGCACTCTAAATTCCTGCATTGGCAGGGTAGTTTTTCTTCATCCCCCAATACTGAGTTGCAGTTGTAGGCCATGATTTCAATCTAAACAACTAACCTTTACATTCTTTTTCTTCTGCAAATAATCAACAGAAATCTAAACATGTGCATAACAGAATATAGCAAGAACAGAGCTCTAAATTTAGAAGTCATGCATTTGGGATTTCAAAGCTGCTTCAAGTGCTGTTAGTACTTTTGGCAGCCCAGATTTATGTTAATTACATGAAGGTTGCTGGAGATGTCTCTTAGTGTCTGGACATTTTCGCATGTACTCTGTCTGTCTTGGTTTCCTGCATGCCATAGTTTTCAACTGAATGTTAAATTTTAGTTGCAACACTGAAATAATAATTCCACAGAAATTCTAAAGGGCCAAAGAGGGTTGTATTTCATAGCTTAGGTTTCTGAAGTAATATGGACTCGTTATCATAAGCCATGTAACATGTGACTACTGCTGAAGGAAGGAGGCACAGCTGGCAGCTGCGTGGATGAGCAAGCAGATTGAATGAGGACATTTTTCAAGCACTGGTTGGGGAGAGAGAAAAATATGCAAATAATTTCTTTGGCAGTGTTTATTTATTTATTTTGGAGCTCACTCCATTTTTTATCATCATGATAGTTTTTGACAGATCATGTGTTGTGGTTACTTTGTATTTCAAAGTCAGATGTATAGGAGAGAAATGATGGCACTGGTTGGGTATTCACAAATACTTCTTTAAGAATACACATTCAGTAACTGGGTAGCTCTAGGATAGCACAGTCCAAATGATCTGCCCAGCTTGGTCATTACATCTCCTGGCAAGGCATTCTGTCTATTACAAATTATGATATGTTATTTTCTATGGTTTCATAAGCATTCCTGCTGCCCCCTCTGCTTATTAATAGCAAGGGGTTTTAAACTCCCATAGCTTCACAGTTTATCATATGTTATGCCTTGTCTAGGAGAAATATTTTCATACCTGAAAAGAGTGGAGCACCAGTTCTCAGCAATACAGGCTCTATGGGAAAGGAGAAAGTAGACAGTAGGCCCAGGACCATTTATTGCCTCCAAAAACTGCCTGCTTCACTCTGCTTACAGCTGACCATGTTATGCTTTGGGGAGATGATATGGTATCATGTATTATATTACGTCATATCATCATGTCATCTCATATCAGTCTCAATCAATACAAAGTGCTGCTTTCTACTGGTGACATATCTTCTTTAATTTGACCTGGCAAAATTAACTGTCTTAAAATTCTTCTGGCTGCAAGAACTATCATCTGTGGCAGCTGATTGAAATAGTCTATTTACACTTTGAGTACAACCCAGGGTATTGGAAGCAGATCTGAAAAAAATGGTGCTAGTAACCCCAGCAAATGCCTGAAGCATAGTGTATTCATAAGCTGAAGTTGTCCTTCCACTGGTTCGTGTGCATACCTGGAAAGGGGCCTATTTTCTAGAGGGGGAACTCTCCTCTGCCCTGCCCTTCAGGTCCCATTTCTCTAAGTCAGCTAAGGAAATCACTTCCAAGGAATAATACATTAGCATGTGTTTTTAACCTGGAACAGATCTAGTTCTGCTAATAATCATGTTATGAAACTTGTGTGTGTGTAAGCAGTTCTCTGGATGCAATTTGTACAAGCAAAGCCATGGCTCGATTCTTCAGTAATCAGCCTTCAATTCTTGGACTATGGCTTGCAAGAATGAGTTTACAGAAGTAGATGAGGGCACTAAATACATCCTCCTTCATTCATCTTCCCCCTTGCAGGGAATACTCCTACCTTCATAGTGCCAGTGCTGAGCGGCACCCCGTCCTTCTTGCTTCCCTTATGATCAGGTCTCTGTTTGCTCCATGCTTGTTTGCATGAGATTTGGAAATCAGTGTTGACTATTGTCAAAATATGGTCTGGAGGCCTGTGATAGTAACAGGTAAAGTCATTAATATACAAAGCTCTTTATGAAACAGAAGATTAAGGAGCAGATCCTTAGTTCCCTTTAAAAGTGGAATCCAGCTGCCACCAAACAGTCAACATCACTTTTTTAAAAAAAACATATTTCTTTACTCTTTTAAAAAACTAGAACATCTGGGAATTAATGGTTAAATCTAATCTCTTTCTGCACATAGCTCTTTATAACTCAGTCTCCCTACACCTGTCTCAGGCCAGGCCCCTCTCACCTTCAGTCTGCAAAAATATGTACAAAGGTCAAAATACCAAATTGCTAGGAAATGGTTGGAAATGGAGCGTTTAAATAGGAAATGAGGCTTTATAATCCATGTTTGCCCTGCTCCCTGTAAGGGCAGAAGGGTTTATAATGGCAAAAACAGGCATCAGTACAACCTTACCACGTGGCCTGTCTCTAAACTGGTGAAAAGCAGGGTGAAAACAAAGCAGATTCATAGACACTGTAGAACAGAAATTATATGAGAATTGTATTTCAGCTGAAAAAATTGGGCAGTATTGCCACAGTGTGTTCATTACACTGGATCTCTCAGTCCATGGTGCAGAGCAGGACACTCATGTAGCTAGTTCCTTCTGTGCAGCTGTGGTCAGACCTCACCCAGCTTGTACAATAAATGACTGAAAAAGAACCATGAGCATTGGCTGCTAGAGGGGAAGGTTGAAATGTTTCCTGGCCGAATCTTTTCCTTGAAAAAACAGGTGAGGGGAGCCAGGAGGTTCTTTGGTTGGTCTCTTTTTACCAGGAATAAATTGTCAAAGATGTCTGGGCCAACTACAGATGCCATCTCAAGGCATCTTGACACTGCGCAGTGGCAGATGAAGCAAAAAGGTTTGAAAAAACTATCGGGAAGGAATACTTCACTTGAAATACACATAAGAATGAAAAGATTCCACAATATTTTTGTGGACATGGAAGAAAGATTTGATGTTAATAAGAAAAGTTTAGTGAACTGCATCTCTCAGATTAGAAGCTCCTGGAGTTGGTATTTCAGGGGAAGTCCAGAATAACCTCTGGAGGGAAGTTACAGACAGACAGAACTAAAAATTTTGACATCAACAGTCTCTTGCAGCTTTACTCCAACACTTGCTTCTTCTACTTGTTTGCTATGGACCTCATCTACCATTCTGTAACATGACAAAAGTTGTGACATCCTTTCAGGTAGCAATTACAACAAGGGATAGTAAACTTGATGAAGCCTAATGAAGTCTAATTAGTGCCTCAGGCTATTTGAACAACATATTGAACTATGCTCTCTGAAAAACCTCACCATTTATGATTTGTTAGGTGTGTGTCTATACAGCTTTATTCAATATGGATGAGGGGTATCTCAAATACCTTCTAAGAGAAAAAGTAAATACTGAATAAATTTATCCCAAAAGGAGTTTTCTGTATAATTATTATATGTTAAATTATTTTAAAATAAAGAATCTAATCAAAGAAAATCCTTTTAATTACATATCAACATGTTAATTGCTTTATCTTGTAATAATTCCAATGTTCACAGTAGAACTACTTTATAAACATCCTCACAATGCTAGTACACAAGAATAAGCCTGCAAATGACTGCTGGCTAATTTATGAGAATAGCTTAGGGTGAGTGATGTTCTAGCTTCTTAAGGCCTTGTATTCACAAAATCTAATGTTACCTATTTCAACAGGTTCCAGACTTCTCTAATGTCTATGGATGAACAGTAAGCCAAAGGAAATCTATATCCCATAAACTTGTTGAGTAAACTCTACTATTAAGCTTTTTGTAAAGTAATAGACTGATTTTATTTCTAGAGATATGGAAATTAAAAAAAAGAAAAGTAAAAGATAGAGAAGTAAAATCATACGGAAACACTGACTTTAAAACATATTATATTGTCTTGATTGTTGAGGATATTTTGCAGTCCTAAAATGTAAGGAGATATGTTTTGATCTGTTGTTTGTGTTCCTTTGTTTTAATGTCCAACTACAGGAAAAAAAATAATAAGAAAAAATATATGACCTGTAGTAAGAGCAATGGAGCTGCCATTATAATGTCTTTATTGTTTCCTTTTTCCTGGCATACTCAGAATATTGAGAGGAATTCTCTAGTTTGACCTCCCAAGAGACTACGCTGTCAAAGAGCAATATTTAGATACCACAAGCCTCCAAAATTCCAGCTTAGCTGTTGTCTTAGCAGAAGAAGCTAGAAATTTATACTTAACTCTTCCAACTGAACTGGTGTAAAAAATCCTGAACACTAAAGGTATGTGGCAGACACAGTGTCAAAACATTTTCATGTGGATATCACTCATTTCTAGTTGAAAATTTTTGGTAATGACATATGTCCTGAAGATGATTTTTCCTAAGATCCTGTAAGGTTTGAGAAAGCTGTTCTAGTCTCTGTATTTTAGAGTTAAGAGAAGAATACTTTTCAACCCTTCTTTTTTTGGTCACCAAATACATATATAAAATGCACAGGGTTGGCAAGTGCCTTTTCTTATCTTGGTATTTGATTTTGCCAAGATAAGAGTGCTTTGAAATCTTTTACTGCCCATGTGCATAATCTTTTTTATGGGCTGTCACTTTTCTCTTTTTGCATTCCTCATTGTAATTAGACCTGTGGTTGCAGAAGACCAGCTGTCATGGTTTGATATGGAGCCATTTCTGGTAATTGGGAAAGGGCTGAAAGATGGCTCCTGTAAGAAGTTGCTTCAAACTCTCTCCAGGTCTGAGCCAGATCCATTTCTGAGACTGAGCCAATTGGGCACCTCCATGATCACTTTTTAAGAAGAAGCTGGAAGAGGAGGGATCTTCCTGTTCTTTCTTGTTTGTCCTTCCTTCTTTTCTGGCTGGTGGTGGTGCAAGGAGAGAGAGAGAAGCAAACTTGTGAACCCCAAGGTCAGTGAGGGAAGAGACGAAGAGAAGTGCTGGAGCAGAGACTCCCCTGCATAGTACAGAGAGGACTGGTGAAGAAGAGATTTCTTTGCACTTCATAAAAAGCCCTGCATCAGGGGCAGTGACTATGCCCAGAGAAGGCTGTGTCCCATGTGAGGGACCCTGTATTGGCAGAAGCTGCTGGGAAGAACCCACACCAGAGAAGTTCATTAAGGACTGTGTCCCGTGGGAGGGATCCCATATCAGAGCAGGGGAAGAATGCAAGGAGTTGTCCTCATCTGAGAAGAGAGAAGCGGCAGAGCCCATCTGTGAGAGACTGACCACATCTTCCATTCCCTACTCCCCTCTAAGAGCTGCTGAGGAGGGAGGAGGTAGAGATATCCGGAGCAGTGAGCTGGGCCCGGGAAGAAAGGAGGGATGGAGAAGGGAGATCTTAAAGTGCTGCTTGTATTTTTCTCATCAGCCTACTCTCTTTTTGCTTTTTGTTCTGATCTGTTTTGTTTCTTGTAGGTAGTAGAATAAACTTTCCTCTCTAAGTTAGGTACTGGAGTCTGTTTTGGCTGGAACCGTAATTGGCAGTGAGCCCACCCTGCCCTTGTCTCAATCCATAACATCTTTGGTTATCTTTTTTCCATGCATTTTGCTGGGACCTCTGCCATCCTAATGAGTGTGGGGGTGGATGGGGGGTAGTGAGCAAGAGACTGTCATGGTGCTTCATTGCTGGCCGAGCAAAACCACGACATCAGCAAAAGTTGAGATTCCTCTCAATATGAACAGGTAGCATTGTCATTCTCATAATCTCTCTGGTACTGAACATGCAAACAGAGTGATAAATGAGTACTGTTCATTTATTGATCAACCTTACTGAGTTAAAATTTTCTTCAGTGAAACTTTGTATCCTTTCCAATAATAAATACTAATCCCCTAAATGTCAGGTGACTGAGAGACATTCAGGTCAATTTGACCGATCTTTTAAGATCTGGTACAAAACCTTGCGCTATAGAAACAATTGCCTTTGTCTACAGAAACATGGCAGAGGGTCATGTTCAGCTGCTGACATGATGTCTGGTCTGATCTTTCCTAAGCTATGGTTTTGCTATCAATTTTGCTAACACTTTATATTTGACCATATAAAAATGGGGTTTTGCCTATGCTTAGTTTACAAAGGAAACTATGTTTCCCTTTTTACCTATAGGCACGCAACTATGCCATTTAGTCAAACATTCCTCTTTTGACAGTAGTCCTTAAATTTTTGGCAGGGGTGAGATAATGACCAGAAGGTGATTTTCCCAGGGAAATGTCACTTGAATGTGTTTTCACCTGTTATTTCTTCAGATACAGCAAACAGCTATATATTCTAAGATTCTATGATATATTTTGTCATGCTGGTGAACTTCATTTGAGCCTTCCCCCGGCACAGCACAAAAGCCTAAAACAACTCAAATAACACATACTTAAAGGATATTTCCCTTCATTCCTCTCTTTTAGAGAGTCTGGTAGCAGTACTTTTTATGACAATGTTCTTTCTGTCTCCAACAGTACCTGACGTGGGAATTTCTTAAGTACTGTCCTGATGGTTAACTGCTATTGATGAATTTGTCTTCCATGAAATGTCTGGTCTTTTTGTTTGTTTGTATTTTCTTTTCTTTGTTTTTAATCAAAACACATATTTAGCATCTAGAGTTAGACATTCTACCAATAAATATTTCAGTGCCATTTTTTCTACAGTTGTAAAGATAGAAAAGTAGTAAAGATATTTTTACTATTCTGAATACCTTAATATCATAAAATAAAACTTATTGTCTAAATAATCATTCTTTTTCAGATGACTGATTGGCACAAATACCTTTAAGACTCCACAGGTGATTTATTTTTTTTAATGAACAATATCCATTTACTCTAACCATCTGTTAAGAAATGTTTATTTGTTTCATAGAGTCATAGAATGGTAGGAGTTGGAAGGGACCTTTAGAGATCATCTAGTCCAACCTCCCTGCAGAAGCAGATTCACCTAGATCAGGTTGCATAAGAACATGTCCAGGCTGGGCCTTGAAGAAACACCTGTGAAACACCACTGCTACCCAGCTGCAAACCGAATTTAACTCTATTCACTATGACTCTCTGGGCCTGGCCATCCATACAATTCTCCATTCATCTCAGAGTATGTGTAACCAAGCCATGGACAGGCAGTTTCTCCAGGAGGATACTGTGGGAGATTGATTTGAAAAATACAGCCATTCACATCATTAATTTAAGTCATCTCAGCCTGGCAAAAAGACAGCAACACAAGTATGTCTAAACATAGGATAATTTATGTATTTCCATCATCCTGCCAAGTCATCAGTGGCCATTCCAGAACATCACAGACTATCACAGAATCATTATGGTCAGAAAAGACCTTTAAGATCATTATGGTCAGAAAAGACCTTTAAGATCATTAAGTCCAACCACAAACAGGTGGTTGGACTTAACAGGTGTTTCCTGTATTTTTCTCATATTTTAGATTTATTCTTAACACCCTGAGCTCTCTTAACTCAGAAGAGTAAGCAAAAATTAGAACTGAAAATATAAAGCAGTATATTGTACTAAGTACCTACTGAAATCAGGTCCCAAGCATCTTAAATATGTGAAATGCTCAGAAACTTTTAATCCTAAATGCTATTTATAAAATAAGTCACTAAAATGTTAAAACACATGTTGATCAAAGACTCACAGAAAACAATAGTAAACTCTCATTCTTCTACAGACTCATATTTAGTCTGTAGCGCAGAGTAAATCATTTCACATGCTTCCAGACTTATTGACCTACTTGTAAACTCAGACTACTTATATTTGCCAGTTCTTCAGAAGCTTTTTTACTGCTTATTGCTGAAAGAGTTCTGTCCAAAAGAAATAGTATTTTACCCATGGAAAAGAGTGTAAGGTAAAAAACACTTTCTAGAGGTAGTAGTTACTGCCTCTAGAGGCAGAGAATTTGCTATCAGCCTGTTAAAAACATTAGTTGCATACTACTGGCTTCCTGCAAAACTTTCTATCAGTAAAAGACAAATGCACTTATGTTTTTGTTAGGTGGGCATATACAGTATGAAACATGGTTTATTAGTAGGCTTTATTTTAATAGATGAAAGCCTAGATCATGTACTGGCTCCTGAAGTATTAACTTTCAGACCTTTTATGAATTTATTAAAGAAATCCTCTTTCAATCATGCTTTTCAGCACAGTCGCCCGAAAGAAAGACCTCAGTAAAATGAAGAAAAGTGAGGAGAAAGATTTTATTTAAATAAGTATCCTGATACATGTGAATATGATTCCTTTTTCACCAAGATCAATAAGGCAGTAGTTTGCTCAAGAACAAGAGGTTCTGTCAGACCCAAAAGAGATCAAGACTTTCCTCAGACCAATTTGCAGTGTATATAAAACAATGTTAAATTCTCAGTTCACATAAAATTCTATGAGCTTAAGTCTAAGTACAGTCTTTCAATGAAAACACCTTATTTGAGTCCTACATCCAAAGACAAGCTTGCCTTTTTATTTTAAGTGAAAAGCAAGAATATCATTAAAACATGAGAGAAAAGCAGCTGTTCTGTTATACTGCAAGCTGCTCCACATTTTTAAAAATATTCAGTTGTTATGATAGTCTAAGATACTTTATACACTCAAATAGTCACTAGCTCCTGTCATAGACTCATATAAGAAATCCCTGAATGTTTTAAAAGCAAGAAAAATAATTTAACAGAAGAGAAGAATTTCCTTAAAAATTCCCTGCTTTTCAATGAAAATGTAATATGGATAGTAAAAACTGCCCAAAATGATGACAGGAGTAGAGTTAAGAAGGTTTGAATTAGTCATTCTAAATCTCAGCTCTCATAATTTATGTTTCTGGAAAGCAAATTCCACATGTAGCAAATTCTACTACTGCAAAAATTAACCCAGGCATCCATTTAGTTGAGTGATCAGTCACTGCAAGTGGCAGAGATGTTTCGGAAGAGGGTTGATGAAATGCTATATTGTTCCACAGAATTTCTCCATATCACCAGGTCCCTGGAAACTGATCCCTGACCTTATATGGATAGTTTCAATAAATCAAATAATACCAAAAAAAAAAAAGGAAGGAAAAAAAAAACCCTCTCTGATAAAAGGATTTTGAGTCTGTTATAACAGTACAATTCAAACCAAATTGTTTTAATTCAAGTATTTAGAATGCAGTAACACAGTTCGAAACCATAATGTTTGTAGATAACCCTATTTCTTTGTGTACAGAAATCTCAAAAGAGAGATGTGAGTTTGTTACTTAATTTTGATCATTTATTTTGTATAAGTAATGACTATAACCTAAAATATTGTGTGGTGGTGCTTTTTTTTTCTTTAATTTCAATAAAATACTTTGTATTCCATGTTTAGCACATGAAAAGACAGACTTTCCCCCCTAAAAAAAATAAAAATAGTAGCTGCAACTCCTCTAAAAGTGCTTACAATAAATGGATATGATTTAGGTACACTACAGGGACAGCAATCTGGATCTACAGCTGACTCTGTACTCCCCACACCACTCTCCAGATACTCTTGATGAGATCTAAATAGGGTGATGGGATGTCCTTTGCAACGGGAGAACCTGTTCTTGTTTCATGTCTCATCATGCATTAACCTTCATGTGAGTCTCACATGGGAGAAATCTGTGGGGAATGCCTTTTTGTTTTTAAAGGTAAAACCGATGAGTCCTTGCACTTTCTCTCCCTTTAACACTCCACAGGTTTGGATGAAATATTTTAAAAGGCTTCACTTTGTCTAAAAGTCAAATAGGGGGGAAAAGTAATAGTGGTATTTTTCCTTGTTTTTTTTCTTCCAGTGGAGATTTTTCTTTCCTACCAAAATTTTCAGATGACTTCAGCACTAGTGTAGTCAGGGTGAGTTTGGGAGAGTCAAGGATGCATATAAGACAGGATAATCTGTTAAATAAAAAAATAAAGATAGGCATATGGAGTAAGTCCTTGGCCAGAATATCATTAAGAGTAAAAGACAGAAGGAAGTATGTGTGTCTGTGGATCATATACCTGGATGAGAACTTTTTTCAAGGAATTACATAGGCTAGCACAACGGTCAGGGTGTCTGTCTCCCTGGTCCTTTTCAAACAGCTGGAAATGGACAATGGCCTGAGAAGAGAGAAAGAAAACTACCTGTTACCCTTCAAAAGGCAGAACAAAATAAACCTACAGAGAAGGCATACGTAGTCACTCTACTCTAAAGAAACCTACTGTAAGGCTGTTCTGGTCTTAAAGACACCTTGGAGGTTGAATCTCTCCCAGGCACAAGTCCTTAAGCACTATGGAAATGGATAAGTGGAATTTCTTGCCAACTCCCCTGCATAAAATCTGAGTGAATGAACTTAGCAAGGGAGAAAAACAATGTGAAGTTGAATGGGAGGGTGGAGAGAGGAACTGTTTCCCTGCAGCCCAAAGCTATGATGTACAGAAGTTATGCTGCTGTAAGCAACCACTACAGAGCTCCTCAGCATAGCGGCTCCACATGATGAAAACACATAATAGTAGTCATACTCTCAACATACTCCTCCCAGCTTCATCTTTGCATCCTTTTGGAAAGAAACAGCAATTGTACAATAAAATTCAAAGACACATGGATTAGAGGCTCTGTCTGTGATTTGCCTCATGGCATCCTTTTGGCCTGTGGATCATTATGCTATGAGATTTAGTATTTGGTATAAAAAGATTTAAGGTTTGGGGGGGTTTACTTGAACTTGTTTAACAAACATTTTTAAAGCTTCAGGCAGTAAATACAGGCTCATTTAGATTGTTTATATGCCTGAAGTTTGAGAAAGAACTGTACCAACTGAAAAAATACATCACAAATGTTATTAAAATATGTATTTACATAAACAGCAAGTTAGTTCCTGTCTGGGTACTTTGTTTTCTGCACATGGAAAAGACCACATTAAAATAAACAAATGGGTATTTTATTTTAATGATCACATGCAGAAATGTAGGAGAATAACAGTTAGCAAACTTGCTCATAGCATTGCTCCTGGCTGCTTACTCTGTCTTCTCCCACACTCTGCCTGTAGCAGAAGGAATTGTAGACTCCAGATCTGACTATTGTAGATCATTATTTTCTTCATTTTTCTCTAATGACTGTAATAGGCTGAACCACAGTCCTGCATGAATAAGTGCATTGTACTTAAAGTGTAATATATCAGAGGATAAAGAGGAAACCCCTATACAGTTAAGCTTCTAAATGCAATCCAGAACATCATTATTGTATGTATTGAGTGTTCTCTCTGAGGTGAGAATAACTGTCATAAAGGCTCTCAAGTTTACTCAACATGTGGGTCAGTTTGGACCATCAGGTGAGTTGAAGAGTGGGACACAGAGGTGAATTGAAGCAAAGTTGGTAGGACTTGATCTTAAAGATCTTTTCCAATTGTAATGATTTTGTGATTCTGTAAAAGGATACCTTGTACCAGGGTATTCTCCTGGGTGGGATCCAGGACAGGACATTACCAATTAGGTATCTTCAACCTTATGGGCCTACTAAATCAGAACAAGCTAAGGGGAAGTATCATCTTTTTCTTAATCCATCTGTATCAGTGAACAAATAAATGCTCTGACTGCTCATCTGCCGGAGGTACCCCTTTACTGCTTCAGAATGATCACCATCAGTGCTGAGTTACAGGAAGAGCATTTTCTGAGACACTCCTCAGCTGCTTTAAGCAGATTCAGACAGGTTATATCACAAAATCATTTTAGTTGTTTAAATAATTGTTTAAATTATAATAATTAAAAAGTTTTGCTAGTAAGTCTGATTTTCCTTGAGATTAATTGGGGAATATCCAATGTGATTTGTTCCAGCATTTGAATATCAATGTTGATAACTTCCTGGTGGAATAAAGTTAGACACGGTAATGGTTTCCATTCTTACAGCTGGATACAGAAAATTTAATGAGTGAAATCAGAGTAATCATAGAATCATATAATGGTAGAGGTTGGAAGGGACCTTTAGAGATAATCTAGTCCAACCCCCCTGCAGAAGCAAGGTCACCCAGATCAGGTCACATAGGAACATGTGCAGGCAGGTCTTGAAGACCTCCAAGGAAGGAGATTCCACAACCCCTCTGGGCAGCCTGTTCCACTGCTCCATCACTCTCACAGTGAAATAGTTTTTTTCTTATATTTAAGTGGAACTTTTTGTGTTCCAGCTTCATCCCATTACCTCTTGTCCTACTGCTAGCTACTATAGAAAAAAGGGATGTCCCAACCTCCTGACACCCACCCTTTAGGTACTTAGAAGTGTTAATAAGATCTCCTCTCAATCTCCTCTTCTGCAGACTAAACAGCCCCAGTTCCCACAGCCTTTCCTCATATGAAAGATGTTCCGGTCCCCTGATCATCTTGATGGCCCTGTGCTGGACTCTCTCCAGAAGTTCTCTGTCCCTCTTGAGCTGAGGAGCCCAGAACTGGACACAGTACTCCAGATGAGGCCTCACCAGGGCAGAGTAGAAGGATAGAAGAACCTTTCTCAACCTGCTGGCCACACTCTTCTTGATGTATTGGATGCCATTGGCCTTCTTGGCCACGAGGACACATTGCTGGCTCATGGTTAGCTTATTATTAATCAGGACTCCCAGGTCTCTCTCTGCAGAGCTGCTCTTCAGCAGTTCAACCCCCAGCCTGTACTGGTGCATGGGGTTGTTCCTTCCCAGACGCAGGACTCTGCACTTGTCCTTGTTGAACCTCAGGAGGTTCCTCTCTGCCCAACTCTCAAACTGGTCGAAATCTCCCTGAATGGCAGCACAGCCTTCTGGGGAATCAGCCAGTCCTCCCAGTTTGGTGTCATCAGCCAACTTGCTGAGGGTACACTCTTTCCCCTCATCCAGGTCGTTGATGAAGATGTTGAACAAGACTGGCCCTAGAACCGATCCCTGTGGAACTCTACTGTCCACAGGCCTCCAACTCGACTATGTGCCATTGATCACCATCCTCTGGGGTCTGTCATTCAGCCAGCTCTCCATCCACCTCACTGTCCACTCATCCAAGCCACACTGCCTGAGCTTTCTGATGAGGATGTTATGGGAGACAGTGTCAAAAGCCATACTGAAGTAATTTTAAAGATATGGTTAGCAACTAAAGAGTGTCCAAAACATACATGTCCATACTATGTAATGGAGACTGACAAAGAGGATCTCAGTCTAACACTGACAGAATAGGTATATACACATAATGCCATGAGTCATGAGCAATAACTCAAATTTCAAGTTTATAACTTAGACAGGAACCATTTCAAAACTGAAAATCAAGCCACTGAAAATTAATACAAGAGTGTTGTATCATTACAGGGCTCTATATTTCAGAACTAGTTAAAAAAATGTATCTGTTTTGCCAAAATATATTCACACAGTCAAGTGTACATTTTGTATGTACAGATATTGTATACTCAACACCTGCCTATGAAGCAATGAAAAAAGTGATAAAATGTGTAACAGTAACAAGACAGAACAAAAAATCCTGGGTTTGTACTTTAACCTCAAAGCTACATTTTTTGTTTTATTTTTTTTTTTTCAGTTGCATTAAATATATAGTGCAACTTTTATTGACTGGCTAGAAGCATATTTTAATTAAATGATATTAGCAAAATCAGAGAAACTCCGCAAGTATAACATTCTTTGATATGAAATGAATGATTTGCTGCTTTTCTACTGCAGTTTAAGTAGAATACCGTTTGATCACTAATAAAATACAATAACTATTCTACTCATGAGATTAACCTGAGAAATCACTAGCTGTTATAGGCCAAGTTATTCTGTTAATCCATACTCATGGGATTAACAGTGATTATATCCTTTGGGAAATCATGCAGCTTTGTAAATACATTTCTAGTTTTCTTCAGAAGTACTAGTAGGAAAACAAGAAGTGAATGGAATATACTGAGTGATTTCCCATGGTCTTTGAAAAGCAATTCATCTAATTGCGTTACATTTACATAACTCCTAGGCCTTTTGCTTAAAAAGTAGGATTCCTTTAATCCATCTGTCATATTTATTCTACTACAGGATAAAAATCACAACATACTTCAGAGAGTTAATCATTAAGAACTATGAATTGCAGTTTTATGCACAAAAGGGCATAGGTACTGGCACAAATACACATTATATCATCTTATCACACTATCTACTACACATTTAACTGCCTTTGATCTTATCTAATAATAGATATATTGCTGAAATAATCACCATTTAAATATATTAGGTTGTTTGACATAGGTACTACACACAAGAAAAATCAATAATGATTATACAATCACTAGATACAATGTAAACTGAATACCGCAACTGCCTTTGCAGGGTTAGATAACATCACAGAAACCCTAATGAAAGTCAATAGCCATTAGTTTTTAGAAGCAGCACTTGAACTTTTGGGATTTTTACGGTAACTAGTCCAACCTTAGGTGCAAGATTTAAAACAAATGAAGATCAAAGAAAGAATGATAAGTAGATTTAACAAATATATCTCTGGGACTGGTCAATATTTGCTGCGCTTTTGAAAAACTAGTAAAAATACATTTATCTTCTATAGTAAGTGGAATCGATGCTAGCAAGATTATCCAGACCCTTCAAGTGAAAGTATTATTTTAACGTCTTTCTGCTATGGTAGCTGAGTTAATAAACACCACCTGTTAGCTCTCACAAATTGAAGCCAATGTGCCTACAGAAGTGGTAAAGTTACTACATTGAATTCTTTATTAACAAAGCTTCGTTTCACAATCTTAAGTAGCACAACTGAACAAAATGACAGCAAAGTCTACAACTGCTATTAAATGAGTGTTCAAAATCAGAATGGGATTTGTGAATAATGTTCTTCAGTTCAGTCTCTCTGAAAGTGTCACTCTAATATTCTTGATATGCTTTCTGAAACTACATTCCTTTATAATTTCAGACTGTGCATATTTGACAGCATTTAATATTGAACAGAAAAAAGAGTATTTTGACTTGAAAGGTGCAAAAAGTAATTTTTTTTGTAGAGAAACTGTAATGGTCATTAGAAATGTATACAAGGTTTTAGCAGAAGTTGAAAATTAAAACAATAACACATATTTTGGCAGAGCAGGATCATAAGGACTTTCAGCAAAAGGTACAGCATTTACCTTTAATCAAAGATAAGTGCAGTTTTATCCCTATACAATATCAATTGGCAGTTCTTGGTACTTTCCAGATGTAAAAGAAAATGCCCAGTATAATTACCCTGACATAAAGGTCCTGATGCTATATTTAACAGTAAGATATAGAAAAGATTCCGTAGATAAGCAGGCTTTCAAAACAGTTGCAGAGCTGTAAAACAATTTTGTCTCAATTGTTATTTTAAGCAACATTCAGAAGGCAATGCAGTGTTTGTTTTATATCTCCATGGCTTTGAATCAGATAATTTTTAAATCTCAATTTATAAATAAATAACAATAGAGTCTAAAAAAATTATAATCCACTCATTCCTGCCTTCTTATAAAATTAAAAAATTTTGGACAGTTTATAACCCTTATCTTCTATCCACTCTAACATGTCTGTCAAATTCACTGTTTGAGCTTTTCTTTGTAATCACACTATTATGCACTTCATCACCTTCCCCACCCCCATAATTCGATCTAATGGTTTTAAGGGAAAGGAAATTACTTGTCTTCACTGCCAGCACTTGACACTTTTATGGGTCATTTGTAATGAAGCTATTCTTTGGTTTTAATGGAGACCTTGATTTGGACCAGTGTGAATAATTGTCAAAAGGTGATTAATTAAATAATCACCACCACCCTGTAAAATGGATCAACATATTACATTACACTGATCCAAAAGTTATTTTATTCCTGCATTAGACTTCAAATTCTATGCATTTAAACAAGCCTTAAACTGGGCCATATAATTTACTACACATTAATTATACATACTGCGTGGCTAAAGTAAGGAAAAGTGGTTTACGCCCTTTTTAACTCTGTAAAATACACTACCAAAGCTTATAACAATAAAAGATCCTTCAGGAGAATAATATTCCTGCATGACAATACACACACACAAATATGCACACTTGTGCACACGCACACACATGCACACATATGTATACAGTTAACAATATTATCTGCCTAATATTTAGAAACATCTCTGTGTTTTATATACATAGTTTTATGTGAAACATATATTTTACAAACCCCCTCATAACTTTACATTTAGTTACATCTGAACAAGAGAGAAGCATATGGTTAATAGCCTATACAGAAAATGGATAGATAGATACTGTTAAATCATGAAATACTATTCTTTAGTTTAGACAGTCCTGTGCAGGTTTATGCACTCCTAACTCTTTCAAGTAATGAACTTTGCTAGAGCCATAGGCTTTATTATATCTTATTGCCTTCACTTCCTTTTAGATGTCTGAAACACTATTAGCAATAGTATTTATAATTTACTCACAGTCCATATAAAGAAAATGTCAGGATTTTGAATCACAAATTTTGAGACTAAATAGGATAACACAGTGTTTTGGTTGCTGAACCTTTTCAAAAGAAACTAAGCTTAAAAGTATTGCTGTTTAAGGTATAAAAAGGCACCAAGCAAACTGTATATATAAATAGTCGTTGTGAGAAACTGGAGAGTGATTTCTTTTTCTTTTTTTGAACACATTTCTGCACTCATCCCAGGGTCTACAAAATACCTCAATGGACTGACAAGAGAGTCACATTTCAGACAAACAAAACATTAAATAGCACCAACATGTTAAATGATGATGGAAAAGGCAATACTTCACAGAAATATGTAGGTGTCTGCTATACACAAAAGGCAAAGAGCTGTTTTGAACTGTGAAGGCTATTTAAAGGTTTAGTGTACACCTTGGATTCCTGCTGCCTACATAAGTACAGAGACCTAAATCCACTGCATACTGGGACTAACTGATCAAAGCAGTAGTTAAATCTATCCATGGAAAATCTAAGTAGTCTTTGGAGGCAACTCTTTGAATGTAGATCAGTGATTTCATTGAAGTACTCAATCAACTATTTTTTTTTTTTTTTTCCTGGTTCTTAAAATGTCACTGAGTGAACACAGTAGATTAAAAAAATGATGAGCAAAAATAATATTTCAACTTGAACAAACTTGCTATTTGTAGACTGGATCACATGAATCTGCTTCAGTCAAGATCATTTCAGAGGTAGCTACAAGAATGAGTCCCACAAAGGGACTAAGTTTAATCATCCAATCCCAGACTGTATTGATTTTGGAACTACTTTCAATGACTATATAAATAAGCCATTTCTTTGCAACTGTATCTGAAGTCGGTCATGAACCCAAAACCTTCACAACCTGGTCCAAAGTGAATTATGCCCTGCAGAAATAAATTAATAAAACTAACACAGCTAGGCTTCTCTACCAACTTATTTTCACGTTTCAAGAGCTTAAAAATATAAAATCAATAATCATTTAGTCATAAGGGTAAATGAAGCGACATAACATCAAAGTATACCCTTTAGCCATTCAAGTCATTCTAGGTAATTTATCTCATCAAAAGGCACTGGTAATAATCCTTTCCACTCTGGGACAAGCCGCCACACAGCTGCTGTATTATCCTAGAGTAAACAAGTTTGGAGAAAATATTAAAAATCAATATCTGTTTCCTTCTATCAGGCCAGATGGCATCCATCATAAATCTGTCTTTGTAAAGAGTTCTTTAGGTTTAGCAGCTAGAGTGTGAAAGACAACTGAATTAACAATATAAAACTCAGGCCAGTTTAATAGGAATTGACAGCTGGATTTCCTTAAACTTTCAGTATTGAGGCAACTGAACAATTCGCTAAAATTAAAGACATGGAAAACAATCCATTAGATTATTGTGTTATCTAAAGGAAGATTTGACTAATTCTAGACACTCCAAATAGTAACATTAACTTTACAAAATCCATAACAGCACAAACTTGAAAGACTTCCAATTGTAATTTTTTGCATTCCTGTGGTTCTCATGCCACAAAACACAGCAATCACCTCTCCTTTGAAGGTCTGTCACACAGTCCTATCGCTGTCAGACAGTGCTTACAAAAAAGTTTTGAAAAAAGAACCCAATTACAACATCCTGAACACAATAGCTGTGATTCTCAATCAGATTTTGTAGTAGCTGTTTAAGTTGCTGTTTCACTGAAAAATCTGCAATCTCATATCTGTCTTTTACATGTAGCTGTAATGCTGAATATTTGTACACTACTGATTGTGCCATTGAGCAGGCAACAGCTCTCTTCCTCCTTTAGTGGAAACGAGGGCCTCAAAGTGAAAAAGACAGCTTGCTGTAAAGACTGTAGTATTTAATGTTTTATATCTTGCCAAGAGATCTTTTCCTAAGAATTGTAGAAATAGGTTATCGGCTGTCCTTTTATGAACCCACGGAATGGAGTGCATCATGGTGGAGAAGGCTCTTAAACACCAGCTCCCTTTTACTGACATGTGGACTACTCTGCACAGTCAGCCTCTTTCATCCTCCCCTGCTGTTTTTACTTAAACAATCTTCTGTTCTTTGGGTGCATCCAGTATGTGGGACTTCTAACCCTAGACTTCAAATGTGAAAGACCCAAGAAAAACTCACCCTGTCAGTGTTCAAGGTGACATCACTTCATATGGCTTTTGGATGGATTTGAGAATCTATCTTCAAATAGAAACATTGCTGAAAGCTTACTCACAGTGTGGCTAATCACCATGCCATGATACAGTTCGATGTCAACTCAATTTCAAGGTTTAAAGCCATAGGAATCTAGATCTTTTCTGGTTTACACATGACACAGATATTCATGTGCTGAAGGGGCTTTAATTAGTCACTGACTATAGTTTAACTTAGTTGTGATATATTTCAAATTTCATCAGAAACATATGCTTTTTAATCAATCCATCATTTATTCTCAGTCATCTGTATTTTCCCAAAGTAGATGCACATTCATTTCTCTGTGTTGGAGAATGACTCAGACCTCACTACAGTTCACTTCCTTATGCCTATATAGGCCCAGAATGTAATAATTTACAGTCTTGCCAAATCTGTGGCCAGGAGCAGATGAATTATTTGTTGAGCTTTTTGTAGTTCCATATTAGGCATTAGTTAATAAGATTATTTACATATTTTCAGTTCAGTTACATGAAATCATAAACATCAGGTGATAAGGTATCATATCTTCTTTCAAGAAAACCTGAGAAAAGGCATAGCCTGTGCAATTCTTGTCAATCTTAAGAAGAATAAGTGGGTGGATACTCTGGCTTGTGATACAAGGGAAAGGCTTGGGAATGGAAAACTGGCAGGTGCCTGGGACTCATGTCAGGCTCTGTTTCATAAGAAATGGGGAAAGCTTCTGTGACAGATACTGGCCTCCTTTGTCTCTGGCAGTACTCCCCAGTTGCTCTTTCTTCTCTAAGGTACAGCATATGTAATCAACAGAATGATCATTTGATTGTCCAGAGGAGCCACTGGTCTCCTAGAATAGCTTTAATAGGGCTGTGGTAAATTATGTGTTTTAAGTCAAAAGTGTGAACTCTTCCAAATCTAAAACCTAAGCATCCTATGTCACATGAAGGACCATACCATACAAATGTCCATGGTCCCATCTGCCATAAAATTGTCTGTCTGGCAGAAGGAGTAACTATCACCCATCCTTTAGACTCAGCTGTGTATGCCATGGCTTAACATATTTGAAGGAGCCCATGGCAAGCTATCAGATAAGAAAGCACCATTCCAGAGATATGAGACTTGGAGGGCTTCCAGCTTTCAAGATTCTTCTCCTACTCCCATACTATCTCTATCTTCTCTTCTTCTCACAGATTCCCCTTTCCCTCTGCTCTCTGATCCTGTTATTGGGTTCACAGCACAAGTGACTTTGTAGTGAAATTTGCTAGTATAATAAGTTTCAGTTAGTACTTGAGCTGGAGGGCAAAAAGAGTCTTGTGACATGATAACATTTTCCTATAAAATTGCACATACAAAGAGATCAGGGACAGAGAAGTACAAAGCTGTGTGAGGAGGGAAAAAAACTTGAAGAAGCACTCAAAGAAAACAAATCAAAACAAAATATGGTCCTCTGAAAAAGCATGAGTAGAGATTGGCATGATGAGTTAGACATTTAGCACAGATCTAGATATGTTTCCAGGAATAGAATCTAGATATCATATGACTTAAAAGGTATTTACTGTACAGTATCTAGGTGATTTGGGGCATTGTTTCTTATGTAGTTCCAGTCTCCTATTTTCAAATCAGTATCAGTATTCTCATTCACATAAAAAGATGCAGAAAGAAGGACTGATTGTGCCAGAAAAGTCATTAGATGTAAGTTATTTTCCTTTCCCGCAGATCTTCCATGAGATAAGATGGTTACATTGAAAGTAATTATATAATATATGATCATTTAAATAGTAAAGATGGTGAGACAAACATGCCGGTTATTTCCCCCTAAAAACTATAATCATTATACCATACTATATTATGTCAATGCTAAAGGCAATGGAGTTAGGTTTTTATTAAGCAGAGTTCTATAATTAGTCTGCCTATTTTATTTTCTTCAAATAATGTTATTATTGATGTTATCATTCCTCTGAACTTAATGGTAGACAAATGGAGGTAATTAAATATTGCCAGTATTAAATACTTTATTAGGTGAGGTAGAAAGATTAGGTAATTTTTCTTCTAAAACATAATGACTGAAATATTATTCTTTAGTATTTTTATTATTGTTACATATTTTGCTTTTGTGAATAGCACTACTAACTCACATGGTAGATATCTTCAATTAAAAACGTTTCCAGTGGTTCATTCTAGAGGGCCTAAAGCCTTGTCTTAATATAATAACTTACAAATGACCAGACAGACTTCAAATGCCTAGTTTTCAAAAAACACATTCCTTACTTTTTCCAATTTCTGGCAAATTAAAGATCTTTCAAGCAAAGAATAAGAAATCTACTGTGAAAGGATAACAATGACCGCCACCTTACATTTACAGTTGAGATACACTGATATTTCCTTCATTTTGAAGCACTGACTGAAGTACAGATACCAACTTCATTCGAACTTCAGAAATCGAAGAAAAAAGATACACACACTGAGAATAAAATGGAGTCTCTTATACACAAGTGACATGGCAGATGATTTAAACAGAACTTTTCCTAACGCTGCACAAAAATTGCTATGGGTAGATGATGAAGTACTCAGAAAGGAAAAAACACTTCTGCTTACCTAGGAACTGGAGATGAGTTAACAACATCCTGTGGCCCAAAAAACAAAAGATGGGCTCAAGACTCAGTGTTATTAACATGTTTATTTTCATCACTGAGGATCGATACCTTTACTGTAGCTTTGTAATTTATAAGTATGATGTTATTCCTGATGCTGTCACTCTATGTCCCTTTTATGGTCAGTGGAAGAAAATAAGGATCTCCAGAGATAGAAAGATAAGCATCCAAAACAGGACTAAGAAGAACTTACTTGTCTCCATTGATGGTAATGGTTTAAATAGCTGAAATGTAGTCATCTTTTTTTTTTTTTTTTTTTTTTTTTGTCTAAAACCCCATCAAAATCTCACCACGGGGAACTGATACTCATCCTAGAGATCAGTTAAATGTCTTTGCCACATCTAAGCCTAATCACATCTAGGCTTAATAAGATCAAAGTTATCTCAGATAAAAAGACTGAGCTAATGCTAAAATTCATAAGGAAGGCATTTTCTCTGAGATGTCTTCTTACACAGAAGCCTATGAAAACAGATCATTTTGCAGAAAATAACGTCTGTAATCACAAATACTTATTTATACAAGATGACCGTATGTAGCATGAAAGTTGCTTCCATGTTACAGATTGCAATTTTACCAGAAGTCTTTATCTCTCAGTAGACAAAACTGAACAAAACCACTGTCAACAGGATGTTGTCTTGCCAGCCTGAGACTTGAATGTCTGCCACAGTAGTATTCAAATAATGCAATTGCAATGTTTCAGAAGGTATAGTCTGGAGTAGACAGATGGTAAATTGTACAAAGAGAATCTTTGTCTTAGCAATCATGAAAGATCTCAGAATACACTGTTTCCAGAATGATTACATTTAAATCCATGGTATGCAATTGTGCTCCTGCAAAAAATCTCCACAATTTTCAGCTTTAAACCCTGGCCAGTCATTACTGCTCTCAAAAAGAGTTTATGCCTTTGCAGTTCTTTCTTGTATTTTCACTTTGTTAGAAAGATAGTAATTCACCACATGCTTACTGTTAATTCTTTGAAATATAAATCTAGAATGGGTTTGTATAAAATGCAGATGGTCAGTTGCTAAAGATTAAATAAGGGTAATAAATATCCTTATTAAAAGTAAGTATCCTCTTTGCTCTTTCAGCATTTGGGCAAAAATGCTTCCAAACTTTAATGACAGCCTGACATTTAGATATCTAAATTATATAGATATTAATCTCTAAGCAGATTCTGTTTATCATGCTACCCTCTAATTTTCAATGGAACACTATTGTAGGGAAGAAGTAATATACCTGCATTATATACTAGTCAGTCAATCAAAAGCCCAAGAAAGCTAAGGTCAAAATCAGGTATTAGATATTTTCTTGCTGCAAAGAAATCTGAAGTATCTATTCCAGGCAATTTATCACCAGTTCCCTTGATATAGGCACTTTTTACATCTCCTACAATCCAAGATTTCTTAATTCACTCACCTTAGAGCATACTAAAACCATGGTTAATAATTTAACAGGAAAAT
Source organism: Colius striatus (assembly GCF_028858725.1). Classification (NCBI taxonomy): domain Eukaryota; kingdom Metazoa; phylum Chordata; class Aves; order Coliiformes; family Coliidae; genus Colius; species Colius striatus. The sequence continues at coordinate 30,494,175 of NC_084762.1, forward strand.
TTAAATTCAATTCATATATGCACAAAAAACCATTTGTATGGCACAATCCTAATTTTAAAATTGAAAATAAAAAATTCATATGAACTCATAGGAGAAACCGAACCTTGTTATTCTTAGAACTTTTTTAATGGGCACAAACTCTTTTGTTCTTTTGATAAGTATCATGAAAAATTGAACATTTCTAATTTCCACTTTTGATTCTTTCATATTAGACATTTGTTTACACAAATTACTGGTCTTAAATTGAATTATATTCCTGCAACTGCTCTGCTCATTGAATACTTTTAGCCCTTAACAGAAACAGAGCAGCTTGCATTTGCACAACATACCTATATTATGAAATCAGGACAGCAAACCAATATTGTTTTCAGATGGCAGAAAAAAGTAAATGACAGTTGTTTGATACACATACCTAACATAAATATATGAACAGATTAATATTCTTTCTTCAAATATACTTTTAAAATATCCATTTTAGCTTGTCAAATAGGCTACCTCTGCTCAAAAAATATGGAATTCCATCTCAGCACAGATATTTAGAAAAATCTTATAATTGCTTGTTCTGTTGTTTTACTTGAAATTTTTATCCATAATCTATTGCCTTGCACATAACTGCCTCTTTTGCTGCCTACAGTAAGATCAGTTTTGTCAGGACTTATCTGACTGAATCTCTGCATCTGAAAAGCATTCAGCAATCTAGAATAGTTTGATTTTTTTTTGTATTACATAGCTGGACTAAATAAAATTGTTTATCTTCTCCTTGAAGCACAATATTAGCAATAAATTTGATCACCAGTTACCTCAACACTATGATAAAGCCTTAGTGAGAAACGACTAAAGTATTCGTCACAGTAAAGCTAGAAATGCCCTAATTGAAAGAGCTTCACAGCTTCAACAATCAAAAAGATAGTTGCTCCTTCAAATGTTCTCAGTTTTTTTTTTTTTTTCCAGTTGTCATGAGGATTGACACACTAACCAGGCTGAACATGGCCTCACAAGTACAGTCACATACTCTAGACAGAATGTCTGGGCTGTGCTTGGAAGTACTTGAAAAATGGAACTAGAATTTTAATCTCCTAGAATTTAAAACTAGGCTTATGCTGCTGAGAAGCAGAATTTGATCTGACAGTTCTAGCTCAAAGATAAGCAGCATCAGAATTCCTTCAGAAACCTGGGAGTGAACAGAAATATAATTTTCTTGGACAGACTACTTTCTAGGTTTTGGGAAACTGCTCTTATAATCCCTGTTTTAAGCCTCTGTTGCAATGACTGTCTCTTGTCTTTTCTCCAGCTTTTACACCTGTAACTAATTTTGGTTTATCTGTAACATCTGAAGTAGGTGCCAAGATAATTAGAGTAAATTAATTTCTGACTGAAGCTGATTTACCTTGATTTGATGTGCATCCAGTAGTACCAGTTTTTCACAGTAAATCACAGACACCTGCATTCCACAAGAAATATTTCCTGTTGTTGTATATGGTTAGTTAGCTAATATTTTGGTAAAGGACATTTGAGCTTCATTGAGCTAAAAAATATTATGACATCTTAATAGACTTTATAAACATCTTTCAGAGCTCAGCCACAGAGCTTCTGGTAACTGAAACTCGTACAACTTTGATAGTGCTGGTCCAAAAAAAAATTGTGAACTTCTCAGGTTTAGGAATTTAGTAACTCCATGGTTCATGGGACTAAGAAGCAAATTTTTTTTTGCAAGAGGTCCATCTTAAAAAACACACTTAGTATGGTTTTGAAGCTCTACACACCAAACAAGTTGGTTCAAAGAGTGATTCACACATAGTTTACATAGTTTATAAAGCCCTTAAAATAAATAGCTCCGATTCCTGGAATCTAAAAGTTATTTAGCAACTGTTTAAACATTTATAAACATAGTTGAATATTTAATAAAATTAGTAAAAATCTTTTGGAAAGAAGATGTTTTTCAAAAGTAAGAAAACACTCTTCATACAGTGAAATGTAGAAGTGAATTTGTAAATAAAAGACAAGAATAGTTGTGATGGAATATTAATCAATCTTGTATTTTACAAGTGCTGAACACAACTAAAGAAAAAACATTATGAACTTTGCCACAGCAGTGTTCTTAGAGGCCTTGTTCATAGTTCACCAATACCAGAACTGAACTGCCTTAATCTGAAAGGATTTAGAAAAAATCTACAGTAATAATTCCTAGATTAGAAAACATTAAGGAGCTTCTAGTCTAGAAAACTACATTAAGGGACAGACTAGAACAACTCAGTCCATTTTGTTTATCCAAGAGAAAGCTGAGTAATTATTAACTTCTCTGTTGTACATGTAACTGAAGAGAACGTTCTTGATGGAAGAGTCCTTCATCTAGCTTGAAAATATATGAAGAGATCTTTCAGTTGGAGGGTAAAGTGAAATAAATTGAGATAAAATGCTTATTTTTAATGATGACAACCACTGTCTCAGCACAACTTGTTAATTCCAGTGGTGACTTCTGCATTACTTGAAGTTTTTAAATAAAGATTACTCACTGTATAAAAGACATGTTCTGATTAAATCGGGATGTGTGGAATCCTTTAGCAAAAGTCTCAGCCTTCTGTTATTCAGGAAAGACACAAAAGGCTACTATGATGGCATAATCTGATCTTTAAATTCCCTTCCTCTTATTTTGGCTGAGATTCGGGTTTCATCTGGTGCAAAGAATACTGAGGTCTGCAGGTCTAGAGGGGTGAACAGGATCCTAGATCACATATAAGCCCAAGAAATTTGAAGAATATGAACATGTTTTTCAGCATGAATTCTTGCAAGAAAGTGAAGGCAAGGAAGTCTGATGACAGACAATTTGTAGGGAAATTTTGTTGTAGATAAGTGTTGCCAGTCTTTGAGAAAGAGTTCTGGCACACTAAAGTTATGGAAAACAATCTTTTTGAAGTTTATATGTAGCCTGGAAATGTCTTCTTACTTTGCTGGATTTACACAATGACTGGAGTCCACATACACAAAGACATTTGAAACGCTGCCACGTTCACTTTGTATCAGACTTGTTGCAGGAGCTTCACCACAAGTACAACCTACTTTTGCAGTCTGAGAACCTGATGGTACCTTCTACAAACAGTCCTACCATAAGTGCTGAGATACAACTGAGACTGTATTACTCATCATCTTTTGTGGCAAACTTGGGATCACAGCTGCTTAGATAATCTTCTGAAAGTTGTTATTTAGGAATATGAAGCTGATTACCTGCTTGTACTAGAGAAAATACAGCTCATAGGGACAATGGAGACATAAACTACCCTACATTTACTTCAAGGAAGAAAATACAGTAACCAGCACTTTAGCATTAGCTACAGTCTAAATGAGTCACAGCATTCTGTTCAGACGCTGACTATCCCATTGGCTCAAGCAGTGATAGCAGAACATGAAACCAGAGTTCCTACCTACCAGGGCTCTAGGATACTTCCTGCAAGAATCTAGATGCACCTTACATGGGTGGAAGATAATACTTGTATCTTGAGCTAAAGTTCAGTGCTGCCTGCCAAAAACAGTGCAATATGTTAGGTTCAGAGTCCCTGGAATACTCCTGAATTTACAATTCTTCGAGACTCCTTTGGGACCACAGCCACTGTGTAGTGACAGAATATGTAGCTTTGGGGCAGATTAATTAACTTTCTTAACTTCTAGGTGAGTAGCACAGCTGGTATCCTACTCCTGACTCTATTCAATGTGTATAATCAGTCTACAAGAGTCAGGCAGTCCACAACACTCAGGGAAATTCAAAGAGATGTCCTAGGTCTGTAGGTCAGATTGTTCATAGACAAGCCATTTCATGGAATGGATTAATGTAAATGTATTTAGGGAAGCTTTTCAAAATGTCTAATACTTTTTCTGAATGGCTGAAGTTTTGAACGTTAACATTGTAAGTGGCTTCAGCTGAGGTACAGTAACTTCACTGATTCTGATTTTTGTGACCAGAAGTTTAATATTTAAGATAGCAGTCAAATAGCATGTGGAAAGCAAAGGGAGCACCATGGCAGTGCCATGAGCAGAAAAAAGATATAAGAATAAGGGGACAAGGTCATCACTTAAAAAATCTAACTACTTTCCTGCTACATCATACCATGGATGTGCTTGAATTCCCTCATTAAATTATTCTAGGTACATAGATAACAACTTTACTTTCAGTGGCAGTTTATGCCAACAAAAGAGATAGTTTTCTCCTCCCTGTTCTTGACTGGAGTTTCTGTTCTTGTTCTGTTCTTCTTATCTGTCCACACAAGCATTTGTGTGCCCACAGAAGGTGAAATGAATTGAGAAACTGCTCTGGTTATTAGTTATGCATGGACTCCTAACCTGATTTTCCATCTGACAGATGTTTATACATGATGGAGTAGGAAGCATGGGGCAAGAACAAATGGCCAAGGGTGAGAGTTAATAAGATAAAAGAGAAAATGTGTGGGTGAACAATGAAAACCATCAGTTTTGTGAAAGTGTCTTTTATCATCTACATCCTAAGATGCTGTCACAAGACCACCACATCTAGATCTCATCAGTATACAACAGGACAAGGGGTAAAGGGATGAAGCTGGAACACAAAAAGTTCCATTTAAACATAAGAAAAAGCTATTTCACTGTGAGGGTGACGGAGCCCTCGCACAGGCTGCCCAGGGAGGGTGTGGAGTCTCCTTACTTGGAGGTCTTCAAGACCCACTTGGACACGATCGTATGCGACTTGATCTAAGTGGACCTGCTTCTGCAGGGGAGTTGGACTAGATGACCTCTAAAGGTCCCTTCCAACCCCTACCATTCTATGATTCTATGATTCTATACTTGGAAGAAAATACTGCTGACACTATGTGGTATATATATTTCTCTGCTTGTCTTAGTGTTAGGATCCAGTAAAACAAATGTCTTCTGAAAGTGATGAGTGGACAGAATATTACACAAAACAGTGTCAAAGGAGCTGCTCACTGCCTTTTACTTCACCCCAAACAGCGGTCAGATGAGATGTGGAGCATCAAGGTGGAGGATGTTGTCTGCTTAACACAGAGTGATGGGATAGAAGTGGTTATGTGTTTCATATTCTCTATTCTGCTGAAGAATAATTAAATGTTGCTGTACTAGGGACTTTATCTTGACTGGCAAGTGTGTATTCTACTAACTTGACATATAGCATCCATATGTTCCCTTGATCTCTGATACAGGTAATACTTGCTTTGTCTATAGGCTTAGTGCCAACGAAGACCAGTGAACAAGTAGGTATCTGCTTAGGCTTGTGAGTTTTTGGTCCCTGATGTTGATCAGATGACATCAGATATGGATGAAATGAACCAGTAAGATAGACCTTCCACATTCTACCTGAGACTTTGGCACTCAGGAAGGTAATCCCTACAGAATGCTGTAAAAGAAATACTTAACACCTAATGCAAGAAATCTGTTCACAATTGCAACTGTCAATGAACTAAGTGAAATTGAGGCTTTCAGATCTGAAGCCTTCCCTAGTGACTGGCTTAGTTGATCCATCTTCATTGTGCCAGGTGAAGTAGAGTTTACCATCCAACCCTTCTCAGACATTACAGTAGGGAGCTTGGGGATCAATACAGGCACAATGCCAACTGAAAGCTAAGTGCCTAGCTCTAGGACAGTAATTCACAGTCATGGAAAAAGAGAATGGGGAAATTTTACTCACCTGGGATCATACTATGCAACATGTGCAGTATAGTTTTTCCAAAGCAGATCATATGAAATGTTGGCTGTTCAGTCCATCATCCCTTAGCTGATTTGTTTATATATCTGACATATGATGTGTGGAACTCAAAAGTAGTCTCTGGAGCATGTTGTATTTTATTGGAATTTTTTGTTGCATTGTGGTGATTTTTTTCCTCATTTTCTAGCTATGTTTTGCAACAAACCTCTCTATAGCATTTGGTGTCCTCTTGGCATTCATAGCAAATCAAATCCTTCAGTAGATATTGTGACAAGCTTACTTTAGCTCAGGAATACCTAGGTACAGTGTCTCAAATATACTGTACTGGTGTGCACATCAGGACACCGATATTTAGAAATTGTAATGTTAACCATAATTCTACATCCACCTGATATGCGTGGTAGCATCACAAAGTCCTGAAAGCAGTTCTAATGAACCTCTTCTAAGTTTCACTTTTCTATGCCATTCCTGTCTCCTTCCCACTGTTAGATTGGATAATGTAGCTAGGTTTAGAAATATCTCTATCCTTCACATTGCAGGAAACTGATATCACTCAGGGAAAATTACTTAGGGAAAAAGGATAGTCACTGAACAAGTTTTGTATTAGTTACTCTTGTGTAAAGTCTCCTGAGCAGATTTTGCTAAGACAGGTCTACAGCTATGGAGATACCTAACTCAGCTAAGAAAGAATAAATCTATTGATTTAAAAGGGTGTTAGTTGGAACCGCTTACAGCAATAAGTGCTCCTTAATGACAGTTACAGTTGAAAAAGTGAGATCTAAGTTTACATATGTGCAATAACTGCCTTAATGAGACAATACCTTGTGTTCAACTCTGACTGAGAAGTCTGGGAACAGAAAATAGAGCTTGTTGGTAATGTCCTGATGAAATGTGTTACCAACAGAAAATCCTTTTTTTTTTCCTCCATGAACTTAATGTTTTTACACACTCTGATATACCACCCTGATACAAAAACAATAGTAACTTGATCTTCCCAAGAAGATACTTGTTAATGTACCCTCATGGCCAAGAAGGCCAATGGCATCCAATACATCAAGAAGAGTGTGGCCAGCAGGTTGAGAAAGGTTCTTCTATCCTTCTACTCTGCCCTGGTGAGGCCTCATCTGGAGTACTGTGTCCAGTTCTGGGCTCCTCAGCTCAAGAGGCACAGAGAACTTCTGGAGAGAGTCCAGCACAGGGCCACCAAGATGATCAGGGGACCGGAACATCTTTCATATGAGGAAAGGCTGTGGGAACTGGGGCTTTTTAGTCTGGAGAAGAGGAGATTGAGAGGAGATCTTATTAACACTTCTAAGTACCTAAAGGGTGGGAGTCAGGAGGTTGGGACATCCCTTTTTTCTATAGTAGCTAACAACAGGACAAGGGGTAATGGGATGAAGCTGGAACACAAAAAGTTCCACTTAAATATAAGAAAAAACTATTTCACTGTGAGGATGAGGGAGCAGTGGAACAGGCTGCCCAGGGAGAGTGTGGAGTCTCCTTGGAGATCTTCAAGACCTGCCTGGACATATTCCTATGCAACCTGATCTAAGTGGATCTGCTTCTGCAGGGGGGTTGGACTAGATGATCTCTAAAGGTCCCTTCCAAGCCCTGGCGTTCTATGATTCCATTCTATGAATGTCCTTGTAGATAGGCTGGAGTACAGGAAGAATACAGAAGATCCCAGTCACCTGGGATTTTTCAGACGCTAAGATTTCCATTTTACATCCAGCTTTGGTATCAGAATGTCTGACATATTGTAGCAGAAACTGAATATTTCTTTTGTAACATCTGTTACTATCATAGAATAATAGAATGGTAGGGGTTGGAAGGGACCTTTAGAGATCATCTAGTAATGATCATTTATGTCAGAAATGGTATGTAGGGGTCACATGCTTTATGTAACATTGTTGGAATTCATGAACTAGTCATCCTGATTTTGACTTTGCCTTTAGTTACCACGTTCAACCTGACAATTCTAACCTTAGGAGAGCAAACCATAGAACAGTACTTGAACTTTATACATATATTAGCAATACAGAATCAATAATTCTCTCACTCACTAATGTTTCCTTCCATGCTCCTCAGAGTTAAAACACCACCTTATATGGTTAGAAATGTTGTTGTGTGTGTAAGAATCAGGTAGTGACAATGCTCAGTTAAAAATCAGCCTACTGCTGCAATGAAAACAAAACCCAGAGGAAAAGAAAAATAAAATAATAAAGAAAAAGAAAAAGAAAAGTAGTTTGTGGTCTCAGAAGATTGAAAAAATTCCTCTTTCCTCTTATCTTAACATGAGCTGATGAAGGAAAGTTGAGTGGCATTTTATTGATTTTAGCCTTTAGTTTTAAACAGAATCATTGATATTATATTGATAGTCTCATATGTAACTACTGTTTAATGCCATAATCCTATTTATTAAAGATATTTGTCACAACAAAGCATTTTTAAAAGAAAAAAAAAATAATTTATCTTAAGTAAGGAAAGGCAAGCTAAAACCTATGCAATTAATCACCTTTTGATCTTTAAGAACTTTATTTTCTAAAGAGAATGTATGAATGCTGTTTAGCTTTTGGTTCAGTCAAACTCAAACCTCTGAAACAGATGCTGTGAATAAAGAAAGCAAACAAACAATAGAATGGCTGATTTTCACAGAAGTGGAATTTTGTCAATGAACTGAAGCTTAGTGTTATTAAACAATAATTAAGCACTTGAAGCCTAGTCTTTTACACTTGCTAATCTTGGTGACTGTTTACATGCTACTGTTTGTTAAATGGCAAAGTTTATTGATTTGGTAAATTCAGTATCCCATTGTATATTTTTATTCAGTCTGTGTTCCTACATGCAGTTCAGCATTTTTAAATGTCACTGTAAAGTATTATTGATCTGTAATTAAAAGTGTAGAGAAAAATTAGCGTAGTAGAAGTTTATGGTCATTAGTACAAGTACTGTTAGGCAATTATTTAGCTTGCTTTAACATCTTTTTTTTTCCTCCATTTATTGACATACAATACTTATCTGCACACTTTAATTTTGTTAAAAAGGTAAGTTGAATAGTTACCAAACAGTGGCTCTTTAAACTATTTTTTGATATCAGAATTTTGTGGAATTATCTGAAAATCATTATTCTGAAGAGTTTTCTTAAATAGAAGAATATTAAAAGAAAAAATAGAAAGAACTACAGCTATCCGTACTATCTAGAAAGACTCATTGTCTCAAATCAGAAGTAATCTTTTCCCATATGAATAATGGGTTTCCCAAGACAATAATGTGATTGGACTTTTCTTTCTAGCTTGAGATGTAGATGCATCTGTGAAGTACATACCATGTAGCATGTACGTATTTTTCTCTAATAACACTTTTTTCTTCTTAGATACAGCATACATCCTTTGAAAGTCTTCTAATATGGATTGTTTTCTTTTTGATTCATCTCAAGATTAGGTGAATAATAGGTTCAGGTGACTGGCAGATCTTCTGTGCATATTAATTTACTAGTACGTGCCCTTACTGTACAATACCAACTCATTGATGTTTAAGAATAATTTGGAGTATATGTAGACACTTACATAGTTGCCAGCTGGTTTTGTTCATGTTTTATTTGTTTGTTTGTTTTTTCCCTTCAGATTTGTATCTTGTAGTTCTGAGATACTGACAACAACTTATTTTATAAGGATTTTCAATTGAAATGCCTTGTAGTTCTGAGATACTGACAACAACTTATTTTATAAGGATTTTCAATTGAAAAATTACAGCCATTGAGCTCTAAATCTATTCTTCATCAAGCTACACTTCCTGGAAATGCCAACTGGTTCCACGCCACTCCCATGCACTACCACTGTCACGAGAGTCATGATTTAAGAGACTGACTTGAGACACTGATGAACAATCTTTTTTCCCTTTGTTAACAACTTATGATGCTTCTCCTGAAACCTTACCTGGATATGTCATTATATAAATACTGAACTTTCACTTTTAGTGAAAAAGAAATGCCTCACCTTTTTACTTACAGCTTTGTAAGGAAATGATAAGGAATTACAAGGAAAATTTAGAAAGATGGAGCTTGAAACTCAAGTAAAAATAAAAACAAACATAGAACTGTGTTTTAAACAATTGCTAAATTAAAGTTCATCTTATGACCACTGTGGCCCAACAACAGATTATCAAGCAAGTTAGTAGTGAGGAGAGAGGAATATATAAAGTGTTACTGTTCCAAAATGCAAAGTTACCTCAATCTGACTTATTTTTGTCCATGACATGCCAACAGTGCAATACTTTTATGTGGTAAACAGACTGTTTGCATGTCTCTCCATTACTCCAAACTATGGATAATATTTTGTTACCATTTGGAAAAAATCCAAATTGTTTTTGATTTTTGAGACCATTTCACTGAGATTAGAACACTCCCTTCAGGTTTTGGTTTTTATTTTTTTTTTAAAGTTCAAAGATCAACCCATTGTAAGGAATTACATTATTACACCATGCGTATTTCTTGCTTCATGCAAAGATTATCTGCAGTTGATTAAATTACAGAAAGTTATTAGTACTCTATAATGTTTATAAACACAACACTTTTTGTCCTTCTTCTCCATCAGAATTGTGGACAGAAACTATATGAGTTTCAGAACATGATATTAACCATCAGTTAAGCCAAACAAAAATATCTTTTCAGATTGAAAATTAAAAGTGACAAGAACATTTGTTAAGTGACATTAATATTGTTTAATATAAAAATTTTACTCGAGAAGTTTTAGATTCTTGCTGAAAGCAGAAAGACAGAAAAAAGTCATGTTTCATTAATGTGAAGATAGTGGCCATTTGTCTCTCTCTCTCTTGACAATATGGGAAATAGCAATGTAGTTTCTGTAACAGCATCACACCTTGTCATCCCTTTTCTGGTGATCAGTAATTTTAACATTAAATCAGTTGTTTTCTTGTGAAATTCAGAGAGATTGGGGAAAGAATCTCTGTGAAATTTTCACACCACTTTTGCTTTTTTTTCAGAATAAATATTTCCTCTGATGCACATAGTAAATCTACGCAACTAACAATAAGAACTAACTAATAACAACTAACAATATTACACAAAAGGTGTAATTCATGGATGAATATGGGCCAGAGTGAGAAGGACTGATTCCTGACTCACAATTTCTTTCCAGCTCGTCAGTGTGTAACATACTGCTTTTTATCAATATAAAAGTCCTTGAAATACTGTTAAATAATACTAAAACATAACATTGTAATGTTTTTTAAGGCTTGGAATTCAGAGGTATCTTGTCAACTTTCGTAGTGTGAGTGAAGTAACATTTAGTGGCAAGGCATGCATAATAAATTACTGCTCCCAAATATTTTTTTTTTAACCCATAATATGACTATGTAGCAGGTAATTTCAGATCACATTGTCTTATATTTCCTTTCCTTGAGTGGTATTATAAAAAAAATACCTCAGCATTGCACCGTTAGAGGTTTTTGTAAGCCTTTTGAAGAGTACTCTTTTACTTTGGTAAAATACACACAGGTGGACATACACATACACACACACAGACATGTGCATGAAAAATATAGTTGTAAGCACTTCCGCTGTAATAGTAACCTTTCCATAGGCTTTCCAACTTGTCTGGTCTTCCTTGAAGGTCGATTGGGTTTTCAACTCTGTTATCTGCTATGTATTTGATGGAGTGGTCCAGATAACAGAAGAGAGAGCAAAGGAAAAAGAATTTTTTAAGATCAAAAGTGTCTGTTCATTTTGTTATCTGACCCTATCTGTTGTCATAGTAACAGGTTTCTTTTAAACTCTGCCATCAGCTGATTTGTCTCTATCTGCTATGAATTCTGCATTGACTGAGTAGCTGCTGGTAAGGTATAAAGTGGGTACCATGTTTTCCAGTTTCCTACTGCAATATCAAGAAGAGAATGACAGAAGATGAATCCTATTTTCCTATTGATTTGTTCAATATTCCTTTTTTACAGAAATATTGAACTATCATCCTAATTTGACCAAGTAAATAAAACTTCCAAAATGATCATATAGTAGTCTTAGTTTTAGGATAGAAATAAAAATCCAGGACCAAACCCTAAAAAGGAAGACCACAATTCCCGTTTAAGGGTGCAGAGCCTGAAGTTACTCATTAAATGCTCATTGCTTCCTCACCAAAGCAGGAGCAGGTTGTGAATAGCTTAGTCACAAAGGGGTCCAGAAGAACTTAATTCTGTGCAGGATGTGCATAATGGCAGGTCACTGTAGTAGTTCCTATTTTCATGGACTATTAATTCTCTCCTCCCTTGAGTGACTTAATCATCATCCAACATATGGAAAGAGAACATATTATTATAGAACTTGAAGTGAGTCATCATACCTAGTTGTCTGCCATTGCAGAAATCACAACACATTGCTCCTTTCTAAAATAAAGCAAACGGATCAGCTCCACCTAAAAATTAGAAGGTTTTTGTTTTCTTTTTTCCCCCTCAATTTCCTTTTCTAAAAAGCTGTTCATTTAACAGCCACCATCATCAGACCATCTTATATTTATTAGGTTATCTGCCAAGTTATTTCAGTCTCTTCTTGTAAGATCGATTCTGAATCCAAAGACACTTAGAAATTATAACTGTATTAATTAATATAGAATTAATAATGGTAAGTTAAATATAAACCTACTAAAATAACTTTAACAACAATAGTAATCAAATATTTTGTAAAATTTTGATAACATAGCCAGACACAAGTATTTTACATAAGTATGTGAATGATGTAAGCATCAAAGGGGAAAAGATGTGGGTAGCCAAAGGTAAGAAGCACCCATATAACAAAAAGTTGGATGATAAAGAACAAGCACATGGGCTAGCTGTGGATCTCTTTTGGGAGGGGGCAAATAACGTTAAAAAACAGTCAAAAGCAAAGAAAATTAGAGAAGAAAGAAAGCTAGTCCATTTCTGTTCCAACTTCCCTTCCAAAAGAGCTCTGGAGCCTAATCACCTTGTAATTGTGCATATAAAGAAGGCTATAAAGAAGTTATAAAGAATTAAGAGTTTTCCACTTGTACTGAAAATTATTAAGGAAAGTAATTTTAAAAATGTAAAAATTGTTAGTAGAAAGTGTGATATTACTGAAAGAATTTAATAAAGTTGTGTTCTAGTGTTTAAAATTTACTTCATTTATTATTCGTGACAAAGTGAGCTCTAATATTGATATAGATATATAGAGATTCAGTTGCAATAGCTCTTCATTCTTATCATTATAACAAAGTTTTTGCTTCAATTGACTTTATATTTCTATAGCATATGTGACTAAACAGTATTTTCTGAAACTGTCCCCTGTCCTGTTTTCAATTGAGATAAAGTTAATGTTCTTCTTAGTGGTAGTTATAGGGCTGCAGTTTGGATTTAGCATGAGAACAATGTCGCTAACACAGTGATGGTTTAATTGTTGCTAAGTTGCATTTATCCTGAGTCAAGGATTTTTTAGATTCCCATGCTTGTGTGCCATCAAGGAAGTGCACAAGAAACTCGGAGGGACTATGACCAAGACAGCTGACCCCAACTAGCCAAGCAGATATTCCATACCATAGAACATCATGTCCAGTATATAAACTGAGGGGAGCTGGCAGAGAGGGCTGGATCGCTGCTCAGGGACAGTCTGGGCATTGGTCAGCAGATGGTGAGCAATTGCATTGTGCATTACTTGTCTTTCTTGGGTGTTATTTCTCTCTCTTTAAAAAATATTCCTTTTCATTACAAAGGAATGAGGGTGAGACTTGAGCATGGTGCCTAGTTGCTGATTGGAGGTGAATCACAATAGTGCTCAGTTTACAGAAAAAAATCTGAGACTTTTCTCCACCTCCACAAAATTTCAAAGCCTTGGTTTGTTACCAAATAAACTACATTCCATATGCCAAGTCTCACGTACTGATTCAATCTGAAAGGCTCAAAGTTTAAAACACTTTTTTTTCTCTTCAGGCTATGATAGGAGCAAAAAAAGTGTAACTCTTTAACTAGTAATTAGATGCATATGTTTGATAGTCCTCTGATAAGGAGTCATTGTCTATAGATTCTTGATCAGTTTTGAGAATATGAAACCCTAAATAGGAAGAACTATTAAATTGGAAGAATATTAAAAAATCTAAAAAAACCTTGGAAGATGGCTGAGACGGCCACTAGAGTAAATTGTAAGTTAATGATTTATGAATGGTTGTTAAACCCAATTAATTAAATAGATCTAAAGAAGTTGTATACAATAATTAGTCAAAACAGGTGACAATGATTTATCACGCTATGAACATGAGGTCTACTATTCACAGTAGACATTTTCATTTTCACATGAAAACGTAGTGGATGTATCAGACTGGTTTCCTGAAGAAATATTTTTTCTATAAAGTCAGGGGATCTAAATGTCTGTCTAATGTCTTTTAAAATTTCTAGCTAATTTCTAGCAAGTTTGGTACAAGAATAGAGATTTTTTAAAAGAAGAAGTTTACATGGATTTTGAGGTGGCTGAATGGAGAAGGGCCTGCAGAAAAGAAAGATATATCATAATTTCTAATATTAGAATCAGAAGATCCACATCGAAATGTGTTGTGGAGGCATTAATCCATTAGACATGGAGCAATTCAACCACAAAACAAAAGTCACAAGAAACCAGGCTTCTTAACTTCTGCAATTCATCTAATGGTTACAGCTGCTAGTGATATTTGCAGTTGTGAAAAATTCCTGATTTCAGATTCCTGAAGTAAAACACCCCTGGGCTGTCAGATGGCTGGACTGCCATTGTGCTATGTGCAGCTGACTGCTGAGAGGTTCCTGAAGGATGTGCAGCAGAGAGAAGGCTTGCAGATCTGCTAAGAATAACTAGCAAAAAAGAGAACTTTGTTCTGTTATGCAATACATACATAGCAAGAGAAAGAAGGTTTTTAAATCCTCAGATTGGTTACACAGAGGAGTTTCTTGAGGCAGGCCTTTGTGGTTGGCTTTCCAGCTAGCACAACTTTTTGTGAACACAGGGTAGAACATTAGCAACGAATACTTCACAAAACACTAGGTGATAAGAACTGTTAAAATAAATGTTTTCAGTCAGTGAATGTGATGATTTAGATGATTAACAATATTATTATTTTTAACTAACAGGAAATTTGTGATTTGAAATGAGTACTTTGAGTGGGTTTACAATGGTTACTCGGAATCCACATGGGAAACTTGCCAGAGAAGCTGTTCTTCATTTGCTAAGTATAGATTTTAAATAGTTAAGTGGTAGGCTTTCTTGAGACATATGCGTCCTTGCATTTTGGGTGCCAGAAGTTAAAGCGTGGATTTCAACTTGACTCCTGTTAAAATGAAAAAGGATTTAATATCTGTATTTATATGATGGCTGTTCATTCAGTATTAACTTGAGTGTCTGATTTTACTTTGATAATTGTTCAAAATTATAAATTATAATTTTGAATAGTTATGTTCCTAGAATTCCAGTGTTTCATTGAATATTTGCTAATATTTAGCAATCCCCTCTACGAGTACCAATATTTTCTCCTGTGGAAGAGATACCTGCAGCTTTATGATATGTCCCTGTACTGTTCAATGAGCAGACTGATTTCAGGCTGCCTGTACATCTCACCTGATCTTGTGATACATGATGTCATAAGCTTTCTGGAATGACCTTGAGCTAAATTATTTGCTTGACAACAGCCACTTGACAATGTGACATGGACAGCTGCAACATACAATGACAGCTGAAATGTACACTTGGTCACTGATCGCTTTAAGTAGATGTGCAGCTAGAACTATCCTGAGAAGCTGCAGAAACCTAGATTCTGTTACTTACTCAAGGCCCTGGTTCACCATTGGACTGAAAGCTGAGATCAGATTCTAGCATCTCTGGAGATGCTAGTAGTGGAGATATACTCTATTGGGTGGAGAAGAAACATCTACGTCTGAGTACTCATATCTCCAATACACGCACTCAGCACAATTATTGCTGGTTGATGAAGTTTTCTTTTAGGACTACGGATCTTAATTTTGCCAATGCTTATACGTGTGTTTAAGAATGTAGAGAGTTCCATTGTGGTTTATGAAACTAGCCATGTGCTTGGGGTTGTGCCTGTGCATAAATGTCAGAGTTGCTGCCTAAGGACATAATTTACCAGTAATCTGTAGGAAAAAGAAATGCCTTTTATAGAGGGCAGCTATTTCTTTCAGAAATGCCTACATGAGATATTGTTTTTACAATCATTTTTAGATGAGTTACTTTCTGAAAATCCTGGTTCATGGGATTTTCTTTTGAATGTTTTATGGATATATATTCCTTTTTTTTATTGAGGTATTTTCTGGCAAGAATTTTAAAGTAGTTTTCAAAAGCTAGTCATATCCAACTTCTTCTCTTTAGAGCAGGCACGGGTGGGCCTGGTTCCTTTAGATCTGCAAACTGGGGAATCTAGAGGCAGGTCAGATCTCAGGAGAGAAGTTTGTCATATGGAAATGTTTAACGGTCCAGCTTACATTCTGTATAGTCTCTCTTTTATCTTTTCAGAGTTTGAACATGATCCTTTCAAAGCCAGATAACCCAGAAAAATCCTCATGACTGCTTTGCTCACTCCCTGATTCCTATAATCACAGTCCAGGAGGAATAGGTTGCTATGACAATATCATTGCAATAGTTTTGTAAAGTGTTTTTAAATTTTTTTCAAGTCACTCTCAGGGCTAAACTTCTTTCCTGTTCTGCAAAATGACACTTTCAGTCATTTTACTTATGCTACAATCAAGAAACAAAGGAACTAGAAAAATATTTTGCTATATGAACAAGCACCGCCTCTCAGCATTTATATAAGCAGAAGAACATGGTTAGAGACACTCATTTAGAAAAACCTCTTCAGTTACATGTCCATCTATATGCTGCTGAACTATCTTTATATAACTTTGTTCCCAAATGTCTAAAATAACATGAGGATTGTGTTGTTGCATCCCTTTGTTATACTGATGTCGTGGTTTGTAACTTAGCACCATGTAGCTTCTTGCACACTTCTCACCCTCTGGGGGGATGGGGAGAAGAATCATAAAAAAAAGATAACAGCTCATGAATTGAGATAAGAAGATTTAATAACTAAACTCAACTAAAATACCAATGAAATAAAATTATCATAACAATAACTACAATAGTAGTAACAATTAAAATAAACATTTAAAAAGAGAGAGAAACAAAACACAAAAAAAATGTCCTGCCCAATGCAATGGCTCATTGCCCCTCCTGGCCATCTCTGTCCAGTTTATATCCTTTGCAGGACATTCTGTGGAATGGAATAGTCCTTTGGCTAGTTGGAGTCAGATGTCCTGTCCATGCTCCCTCTCAGCTTCTTGTGCACCTCCTTGCTGGCACGTGAGCATGGGAATCAAAAATCCTTGACTGAAGAGAAGCTTGGCAACAATTAAACCAACATTGTTCTCATATTAAATCCAAAATACAACACTGTACCAACTACTAAGAAGAAAATTGTCTATCTGAAGCCAGGACAATATTATCATCAAGGACTATAAACGCACGTCTTCTCTTCCAGTTAATTTGTGCTTTTGAAAACATTATGCTTATTAGTAAGTGATTTCAGTAATCAGAAGAACCATCAGGCAATTACCACCATAATTTGGGGCCAAAACTTTGATGGCATATTAGGTCTATGTCCTCAATGTTCCTTTTCTTACATCTTTGTGAATTATGATACTGTTAATGCATGTGAGAAGTAAGATCACAGATAAATTGATGCAATTTAAGCTTTTGATTTTTGAATTTTTGTACCCTTATATTCATAAGGTCATAAAATAATTTGTTCTAAGGCTGTAATTATCCTCAGGTGTGGTCTACAGTCCAACCTCATGAACAAAGCAGGGTAAGCTACAGGGCCAGACCAGGTTTCTCAGAGCTTTATCCTCTGCAGTCTTGAAATCTTCCTAAGATGGAGACTGAACAATCCCTCCGGGCAACATTTTGCAATGCTTTACTATCCCCATATCCTGAAAGTTTGCTCAAATTTGTACAACTCCTCTGAGACCAAAAATTCCTCTCCCTATTATCAGTTTCATCCCTAGATTTTTAACATGTCTCTGTCTTAGTTACCAATGTGAGAGTGCAAAATCTGATCCAGAAAAACTCTTGAGAGACGGTTCATTTAAGTAAATTAAACTTCTCCTGTGCTCTAAGTTATGCATCTACTTGACAATTTATTTTCTCAGGCTCTAATCCTGAAGGGTAGAGTGGCATGGTTCAGGGAACATTCTTCGTATACTATCTACAGTGATTTAAACATTTCATTTGTGAACGTGGCTGCATGACTCATGTTGCTACAATTTTCTCAATCCAGGACAAAATTTCAAGTCAAAAAGATGTGATTATGTATTAATATTAGATTGACGTAAGGAGAGAATAATATGTCTATATGCAAGTAAACAAAAGATTGTGCTGAGATAATTTGCAATTCCATGTCAATTTTTGAAAATATTTTGTAGATAGTTCTTGTCCAGTAATAAATACTGTTGAGAAACTAATGGAGTATTACCCTGGCAAAGCTGTATTGTTTCTATTTCTCAAGACATGGTGTTCAGAGCTCAGATAGTAAAACCCTTGTTTCTACCTTGATTGTAATCAAGTGGCATTCTAAAGTTATCTCATAGTGAAGACATTTCATTTTGCATAATCATGATTCATTTCAAGATATATAAAATGCAGTATATACAATACAATATAAAATAAGAAGTGTTTGGAAACAGTACAACATATTTTAGTCTATATTACTAGACAAATCTTAAATCATAGAGACTTTGAAAAAGGACAATAGGAGAGAAGTGGATTTAAAATCACATGGATAGAATCAGAGTATTATATTAGATTATATTTTACAATATTGAGATTATAAAAAAGATTGGATTCTAATAGAGCAGAAAGGTTGTAAAACATACAGACACCTCAACATCCTTGACGAAGAACTAGACAGAAAGAACAAAGGGCTCACTCTGCCTGGTGACCAACCTGTTGTCAGCAGAATTTTGGTGTTTTGAAAGACACTCACTGGCCCTTGGAGATCATATCTTCCCCAGTCTATTTCTGGGCAATAAGTTCATTATCAGGAAAATGAAAAGTCCTCTGTCCTCTGATATTTTAACTAGTTTTCACTTTTTCTTTTGATTTATTTTACTGAGACACACAGGAACTTTCCAGAAATGCTGCTTTTGCTGCAACATCATGGCAAATTGGCAGAAAGCTTGGCTAGATACCTGCTAAGGGTAAAATGGAGGTGGAAAACACCGTTCATACCATTCCCAGATAACTTGTAAGGTAAGTAGGAAGCTGAAATCTGGATATCTTATAGATATGGGGAGATCAAGGCATGTGGGAAAAAGGGCCGGAAACATATGGGGTGAAGAGACCACATGGGGAGTGGGAGAACTGGTAGGACAGCTGGTCCCCAGATGACGCTGAGATCAAATGACTGAATGCTTCAGTATGGCTTAAATAGTTAGGAAGTGTAGAGATGGAACTCTCCCT
Organism: Colius striatus; assembly: GCF_028858725.1. Taxonomy (NCBI): domain Eukaryota; kingdom Metazoa; phylum Chordata; class Aves; order Coliiformes; family Coliidae; genus Colius; species Colius striatus. The sequence continues at coordinate 30,513,371 of NC_084762.1, forward strand.
CATAAACAAGAATGTTCGTGTATTGCTGCTCTAATTAGGTCTCCTTCTCAGAGCATCAATATCGAAAGAAACCCAAACTCATTGAGATGGTTTCCCCATAAAGATCAAGGTTTCCTTAACCAACCTATAAAAGTCTCTGAAATTAACTAATGCTTGGAGAAACTATGGAGTTTACAGTCTATGAACCTGCAATTCATATTGGATTTATTCCCCTCAGCAAAACAAGTATCTAGTGTACCTATTGTATCACTGAAGACACAAAACAGTGTGGGCTTTATTGTAGTCTAGTAAGCCAGTTTTTGGAGACTTTGCAGAAGCTATGCATTAATTGCTAATGCTGCTGCTCCTTCATTTCTCTTGCTTTGGTTTGTGACCAGTGTCTGTGATGTTCACTGTGAACATGCTTGTATATGCTTACAGATGCTATAATCACATCTTTATTATGTTGCAGAGGCAATAGATAAGGTATGGTCACAAGCTACTCTGTTTCAATCCATGATGGCTTTTAGAGTTTGTTGTTTTTAATAAAAATTTCGGCAGCTTTTTCAGGCTTAAGTATTGCCTAGCTCTGTTTTTTTTTTTTTCAAAGGCAAACTGATTTAGAAGTTCTGAAGAGAAAATCACACACGACACATGCCAGAAATCTCACTTTCCTTCTTTTCTTAGTACTGTCTTTCAAAATCTGCTGTTAATATTTGGGAGCATCAGAATAAGTCCTTCACCAAGTGTACTCAGTAAAAAAGACAAAACAAACAGATAATGCTGATAAGGGAAAACCGAAGCTCACACAAAGTGATCAAGCTGGAGATTTGCCTCTCAAGCCTTTGAGAGGCAAATAACACTTTGTTCTCTCTTAAACTTATTATTATCAGTCAGCTAATACTTTGTTGGCATAGTAGTTGCTCAAAATGGGTATTTCAGAAAGATCTGAAATCACATTGTTGGTTAGGTGTCCCTCTAAGTGCTTACAGACTGTGAAATTAAGGCCCAGAGGGGAAGCAACTATCCCAAGATCACATGCCAACCTAGAGAAAACTAGAGAGAGATCACAAGATGTCTGGGCTGCTTTGTTAGGGACTGGTCCACTGGCTCATGTTGTTTCTTCCTGTCCTATGAAAATCTTGGCTGCTCTGTGTCCAGGTCTATGCTGGTTAAGTGCATCTGAGTAGACCTCATGTTTGCACATTCCCAAGCCTACCCTTACTCCCTATCATCCTTTCTCTCCTTCCAAGAAGTCACATGCAAAACTATAATTCACACACTGCCAGGTGTCAATACAGCACTTCCAGTAACTTTTCTATGGAATATTTTGTCTTCAAAAAGGATCAGAAACTTAGATATCACCGGAGAAGAAGGAGCTGGAACAAAAATGGTTAGGTAAATGAAAGTGGGAGAGCCTTTGGCTTACCATTTCTCTATAAAAATATTGTCAGTAGGGTGATGAGATCAGTCTAGCCACAGCTGTCATTGTCTTTAAAAGTCAGCCAGTAAAGCATGTCTGTTTTTACCTTACTGCATTTGTTATCAGAAAATACTTTAAGTTGTACTCTTGATTTGAGAGCAACGGGTGAAGGGATTCTTACCTAAAAAGAAAGCAGGATCTGTAATAAGAGGATTATGAACAAACCATTTTGATTCCATTATTTTTAACTTCATCAGTAAAGATGGTTTTATGCTCTAATAATATTCATTCTAGTACCTTCACTTCACTGTTCACAACACCCAGGTGACCAGTTTTTGCAGGAAGTTTTCACATGCTATCTAGTTACAGCATATTTATTTGCCCTCTTGAAACCACGTACTCAGTGGGATTTAACTCTCCAAGGAGAAGACGTGCCTGACCAATTGACATAGACAGGGAGGATTGCAGGGAGGGTTGAATTTCCTCAGCATGACAATGGCCCAGGTTTTATTGGCACAGACGGTTTGTGTCAAGCACGCAAACATGTGTTCCTGAGGTCTGCAGGAGGAGCAGATACACATCTCTTAATATCCATCTTGAGTTTTACGTAAGCCTGCTCCTCAGGCTTAGGAATGATTCACTATGGGTCGGAGTTTAACACAGGCTGCCTTCTCCACGGAGCTGGTAACCTGACTATGCACTGAAGTGTTTGTTGATAGCTTCTCACTCCATGGTTTAATTCTTCTGCTTTATACTGAGTATAAAATTTAAAATAATGTGCCCTGAAACCCTCTAGACTTAGAAAACAAAAAAACTCCACGTTTTCAGGTCAATACACAGGTCCAATTACATCCATCTGACTGTTTGATTTCAGTCCAAACAAATCTTACATTTTAGGCCAAATCCAATAAAACAACTGAACATCTAAAGACAGAAATCAAAATGTGTAACCTTAGGTGCCAGCTTTCTGTGTTAAAAATAAAACAAAGCTCCCAAATAAGTAAAGAGACTTCTCAGGATGGATGACAATTGAAAATACAAAGAAACATTGTGCCTGAAATACAGAGATCAGGACATGGGATCTACATCCCAAAACCATGTGAGTGACTAAAGTTAGAATTCATTTCTCTTAACTTGGATATCTAGAAGTGGGGTAGATATCAAAGTCTAAGACAGTATTTCTGGGCTTCACTTGTAGTTAATGGAAAGAAACAGACATCTTCAAAGGACTATCAATCTGCTAAGAGAGATTTCTGGAAACAAGCCAGATGAAATGCACTTAATAGTCCTGCATATTGAGAGGAACAAGCTCATGAACTGGCACAGGCTGGGGGTTGACCTGCTAGAGACCAGCTCTATGGAGGAAGTCCTAGAAATTCTGGTTGATAACAAACTAAATGAGTCAGCAATGTGCCCTTGTGGTTCAGAAGGCCAATGGCATTCTGGGATGCATTAAGAAGAGTGTGGCCAGCAGGTCAAGGGAAGTTCTGCTCCCCCTCTATTCTGCATTGCTGAGGCCTCATCTGGAGTCTTGTGTCCAGTTCTGATCTTCCCAGCTCAAGAGGGACAGGAAACTGCTGGAGAGAGTCTAGCACAGGGCCACCAAGATAATCAGGGGACTGGAGCATCTTTCTTATGAGGAAAGGCTGCGGGAACTGGGGCTGTTTAGGCTAGAGAAGATGAGATTGCAGGAGGATCTCATTAAAATTTATAAATATCTAAATGATGGATGTTGGGAGGTTGGGGCATCCTTTTTTCTCTGTTGTATCTACTGACAGGACAAGGAGTTAAGGAAAGAAGCTGGAACACAAAAATTTCCATTTAAACACTAGGAAAAACTTTACTGTGAGGTTGAGGGAGTCCTGGCACAGGCTGCCCAAAGAGGGTGTGGAGTCTCCTTCAAACCACGCCTGGACACTTTGCTGTGTGACCTGACTTAGCTGGACCTGCTTCTGCAGGGGATTTGGACTAGATGATCTCTAAAAGTCCCTTCTAATCCCTACAATTCTGTGATTCCGTGATCTTATGACTTTCTTATTGTTTGTGTTGGAGGAAAACAACCTGAATTGTTGAGGCTAAAGTGGCGTATTTAGAGATACTTGGCTCAATCATGCTTCAGTGTACTTGCAGTAGTTAAAAGAAAAACCGATTTTCATCTAAGAGACTTGACCTCAAGAAATGGAAAAATGTTTATTTTCCTTAGGTTGAGAGGTTGCTCACAATATGAGGTTGTAATGTTTACCAAAAACTAACAGAATTCAGTGGACAGAAGATCAAGTCTATGGTTGGATATAATCTTTCTCAGAAGACAATTACTCCTGTTTTTTAATACTTGGATGAAGTATGCAGGGGAAAAGAAATGCCAAATCTATGGGCATCCTGTAGAATATGTGTTATGTCGAATGTAAGTCTCATTTTACCTCTCTTCTGCGTTCTCACATTCTTCCTTCATGAACAGTTAGTCGTGGGAATAACTTTGGTCTCATGAGATGCCCTGATTCAGAGAATCTGTTCTCACATGTAATTTCTGATCATAGTTTAAAACTAGGATCTTTCTGAGGTTGAAACTTTGAGAAATTTTATTTTAAAAAAAAAAAAAAGCTTAAATCTCCTAGCAAATTTAGAAGCATTCTATGACACACTGATTAAAGCTGAATAACTCACAACTGGGAGGCTTCCTGGAATGATCTTATGCAATTATAAGGGAATATCTACTTCAACTAAGAAGTATGAAAATTTTGCAATTGACTTACTTTGAAGAGAATCAGAACCTTTTTTTTTTAACAGTAGAAATAATAAGGCCATAAATAAATATAGGCTAATACAGACATTTCCTCTTAAAATTTTTCTGTTGACTTCCATCCTATTTTCTACAATTTAATTTTCAAAATGTTACAAATAAACTTCCTGATTGTTTCTGAAGATCAGTCTTTGTCTTGCACTCAAAAGCCTTCAAAAGCATATTTAGGAGTGTCATGAGAGAGTAAATAAAGGCTTGAAATTTAAAGATGTAAGACAGAAACAAGATTTAAGCTGGCACTTGGTTACTGTAGCATTTTCCTACAGATGAATGGACTCTTCTGGAGTTAGGATAATGTCATGGTTTGACATGACAGCCTTTTCTGGTAAGGGGGAAGGGGCTGTAAAGATGGCTCCTGTGAGAAGTTGCTTGCAACTCTCCCCAGCTCTGAGCCAGACCCACATCTGGGGCTGAGCCAATTAGATGCCTCCACAATCACTTTTTAAGAAGCCGGAAGGGGAGGTTTCTTTCTTCCATCTTTTTTCCTTCTTCTGCCCCTTCTTTTTCTTCTGGCTGGTGGTGGTGCAAGGAGTAGGAACAGTGAGAGAAACAACCATGCAGACTCCAAGGTCAGTGATGAAAGAGAGGAGGAGGTGTGCTGGAGCAGAGACTGCCCTGCATTCTATGGAGAGAACTGGTGAAGCTGACATTTATTTTCATTTCTTTAAAGACCCCGCATCAGCGGTAGAGACTCATTTTGATAATGACCCCGTATCAGGGGCAGAGACTCATTTTGCTAAAGCTGGCCCCGGACCAGGGGCAGCGATTCACTTCATTAAAGGCCCTGAGCCAGGGACAGTGATTTTGGCCGGAGGAGGCTGTGTCTTGAGGAAGGGACCCAATATCCACAGATGCAACTGTGGGGAGGAATCCACGACAAAGCAGCTCATTAAACTTATGCCCAGAAGAGGCCTTGTCCCGAGAGAGGGACCCTACAACTGCAGAAACTGCAACTGTGGCAAAGAATCCACACCAGGGATATTCACCAAGGACTGTGCCCTATGTGAGGGACCCTGTATCTGCAGAAGCCACAGCTGTTGGGAACAAACCACACCAGAGAAGTTTGTTAAGGACTGTGTTCTAGGGGAGGAACCCTGTGTTGGAGCAGGGGAAGAATGCAAGCAGTTGTCCTCATCTGAGAAGACAGAAGTGGCAGAGCCCATCTGTGAGAGACTGACCACATCCCCCACTCCCTGCCCCCCTGATCTGTTGAGTGGGGAGGAGGTAGAGATATCGGGAGCAGTGAGCGGGGCCTGGGAAGAAAGGAGGGATGGGGGAGGGAGATCTTAAAGTGCTGGTTGTAATTTTCTCATCATCCTACTCCCTTTTTGCTTTTATTCCGTTCTGTTTCTTGTGGAATAAACTTTCCTACTTTCCTCTCTGAGTACTGGAGTCTGTTTTGCCTGGAACCATAATTGGCAGCGAGCCCTCTCTGCCCTTGTCTCTATCCACAACAACCTTGCTTATCTTTTTACTCCCATTTGGCTGGGGCCTCTGCCATCCTAACGAGGGTGGGAGTGAATGGGGGCACCGAGCGAGAGACTGTCATGGTGCTGCTGTGCTCGCTGGGCCAAACCACGACAGATAAATATTCTTGATTTTTTTCTGAGAGGTGTTTGAATTATTGATATTTTCCATGAAAATGTGGGGTTGTGCAGTGAGGGCAAAATAGTTTTACCAGCCTTGAAAGAATACAAGCTATATAGCTTGTTTCTAGTTAATTGGAAACAACAAAAAAAATCTGTTCATATACTTCATTGTAGATAGTGTGGTGTTTATAAGAGTATTTATTTCCCCAGACCTTCACTGCTGATGATTTGTGCTCATGACATCAAAATATTGTTGAAAGAGAATGTTTATGACACCTGCCTGTCTATAAAAACCTGGCTACTGCACACTTGCTGAGACTAAGAGATTTCTCATTACATCTACTAGATATATTAGACATGTATCCAGTAGAAGTTTGGAATTTACTGAGCTTATATAATCATAAGGAGAGAATTTTGTTTATATTACTATCTTAACTGATTAAATAATAATTATATTAGAAAAAAAAGAGGATAAGAAAGAGAAAGAACATGATGCTTTGATACTAATAAAATACACAAAATGTGTTTTGGCAATTACTGAAAAAAAAAAGAAGCGAAGACAAAACCAACAGTATTGTTTCTGGACTACTATTAATAGTATTTTGTAACATTTGAAAACCTGTCAGGGCACTTTCAGTTTTGCCCTTTTTTCAAAGCATCCTAGTACCATTTTGATAAGTTTGATATTTCATTTGAAGGGAAAAAATAAAGTGTTTTCTTTGTATTGATTGAAGAAATATAGTGCTTATTTTTTGTTTGGGTTTCTAGTAGTTATTCAATAGGTTAAAGGGCAATACCATCTGTTTCCTAACAGGACATTTTGTGTAAGATTTGCAAGTCCTACAGGTACCTTTAAGCATGGGTAAATATGCACTCATGATTTCAGTTGGATAGTTTTTCACCACCAAAGGATGATTATGTTGTGTGCCTTGAGACATAGGCTATAATATATTTCCTGTCCCTTTATTGCATTTTGGAATCATAAACAATGACTGTTTGGCTCAAAGCCATTTATTCAGCCCAAAAAGACATTATTTGCACAACAAAAATCAATAAAAATGTTACTGGGTCTGGCTGGATACTTTGCTTAACTGTGATATTTGTCTGTCATTGATGGCATGCCATCTCTCGTAGGAGACTGGGGCCAAAACAGAGCTATTGATCCAGTCATCAGTGATGGATACTGGCATTTGGAACAGGCTGCTGCAGAGAATCTCGATTAAAAAAAATGTTTCTATGTTTTGCCTGAAGCAGAGTCAAGATAACCTGAATGAGGAGGTTTTCTCTTTTATATTGGGTTTCTCCTCTTGTGGTTGTTAAATGCTCTGGACCAAAGTTCATTATTGAAAGAATTAAGTCAATCTATGTTTAGCCAAAGGCTTTGACATCATATCAAGCTCTCTTGATTTAGACACAAGCTAGTTGTCCTTTTCATCACCTTAAAAGCATAGGGGAAGCGTCTTATACACATCAGTGATAGAAGCGATATGCTGGAGCGTGCTTACACTTTTTTTCTGTTGTAAAACATCAAATTATGTCTAAGAAAAACAAGACAAAAACTGATTCTCACACGTTGTTATATAAACACTGACCTATCCTTTGAGTCAGAGTACTCTCTGCACTTGCTTTATCAAAAGTTAAAGATACTCAACACTTAGAAACTCCTAGTGTTTAGCCCTAGGTTGTCTAATTATGAAACATCTCCGCAGCTACTTAAAATACATACAGCAGAAATGCAGGAATGTTTTAGCTCATTATCATTGAACAGTATTTAAAAAGGCTACTGGACATTTTCAAATGCATTTTAATAGTTTTAACTGATTTCTAAAAGTGTATTATTTTGTGATAGAAAGAAGAGAACAAAACAGTCTTTTAAATCAATCTCTTTGAAACATCTTTGAATGCTCAGATTCTTCTGGTTTATTTCTGTTTTCTCCCAGAGGTTAGAACACTTTCACACAAAGCAGGATCATGTAAATATTTCAAGACTGGCTGAAAATAAGAACACTTCCTAGAAATAACATTATAATTCACAATATTGATGGGGATTTATGAGTAACAGATCACCTACTCAAGTCACCTGATTTATACTTTATGACTTCAGTTCTGTATAACCTATGGGCATGAGAGCAGTCATTCTGATTTTGACAGGACAATTTAAATTGCATAAAATGAAGCACATACAAAAGTTTACTGAAGATGATGATCATCGGAATGGCAGCCAAAGTAATTTAGGCAATGTAGTTTTAAAGTCTTGAGTGAATTTTGGAAGCCTTATCCTTCTGTCATGTATCTAATTAAGAAAAATTAAGTCTTTATTTAGAGTAAACTAAATTCTTATATGATATTAAAGTTGAGGCTACTACTGTAATCCTAAAAACTAACATGAGAATCCTGTTAATGGTTAGAGTGGTTACCAAAGAGTTACTTTTGGTGGTATTGGAAAAAGCTGATAACAGGTATGTGGGTTTTCATAGAATCATAGAATGGTAGGGGTTGGAAGGAACCTTTAGAGATCATCTAGTCCAATCCCCCTGCAGAAGCAGGTCCACTTAGATCAGGTTGCATAGAAACTAGTCCAGACAGGTCTTGAAGACCTCCAAGGAGACTCCACACCCTCCCTGGGCAGCCTGTGCCAGGGCTCCCTCACCCTCACAGTGAAATAGTTTTTTTCTTATATTTAAGTGGAACTTTTTGTGTTCCAGCTTCATCCCATTACCCCTTGTCCTGTTGCTAGCTACTACAGAAAAAAGGAATGTCCCAACCTCCTGACACCCACCCTTTAGATATTTATAAATGTTAATAAGATCTCCCCTCAATCTCCTCTTCTCCAGACTAAACAGCCCCAGTTCCCGTAGCCTTTCCTCTTATGAAAGATGTTCTAGTCCCCTGATCATCTTGGTGGCCCTGCGCTGGACTCCCTCCAGAAGTTCCTTGTCTCTCTTGAGCTGAGGAGCCCAGAACTGGACACAGGACTGCAGACGAGGCCTCACCAGGGCAGAGTAAAGGGAGGAGCAGAACCTCCCTGGACCTGCTAGCCACACTCTTCTTAATGCATGCCAGAATATCACTGGTGTCCTTGGCCATGAGGGCACATTGCTGTCTCATATTTAGTTATTATCAACCCGGACTCCCAGGTCTCTCTCTGCAGAGCTGCTCTTCAGCAGTTCAACCCCCAGCCTGTACTGGTGCATGGGGTTGTTCCTTCCCAGATGCAGGACTCTGCACTTGTCCTTGTTGAACCTCAGGAGGTTCCTCTCTGCCCAACTCTCAAGCCAGTCGAGATCCCCCTGAATGGCAGCACAGTCTTCTGGGGAATCAGCCAATCCTCCCACTTTGGTGTCATCAGCCAACTTGCTGAGGGTACACTCTGTCCCCTTATCCAGGTGAAGATGAAGATGTTGAACAAGACTGGCCCCAGAACCGATCCCTGTGGAACTCCACTGTCCACAGGCCTCCAACTTGATTCCGTGCCACTGATCACCACCCTCTGGGTTCTGTCATTCAGCCAGCTCTCCATCCACCTCACTGTCCACTCATCCAAGTTACACTGCTTGAGCTTTCTGATGAGGATGTTATGGGAGACAATGTCAAAAGCCTTCCTGAAGTCAAGGTAGATGACATGTACTGCTCTCCCCTCATCTAGCCAGCCGGTTATGCACTCATAGAAGGATATCAGGTTGGCCAAACAGGATTTCCCCTTGGTGAAGCCATGTTGACTCCTCCTGATAACCATCTTATCCTTCATATGTTCAGTGATAACATTCAGGATGAGTTGTTCCATCACTTTTCCAGGGACTGAGGTGAGGCTGACCGACCTGTAGTTTCCTAGGTCATCCTTCTTACCCTTTTTGAAGACTGGAGTGACATTGGCCTTTCTTCAGTCCTCAGGCACCTCACCTGTCCTCCTTGATTGTTCAAAAATGATGGAGAGAGGCTTAGCAATCACATCAGCCAACTCCCTCAGCACTCTAGGATGCATCCCATCAGGACCCATTGACTTATGAGCCTTAAGTTTGGCCAACAAGTCTTTAACCTCTTCCTCTTCCACCCAGGGCAAGTCCTCTGCTGTCTTGGTCATCCTGTTATCCTTGCCGGACTGGGCTTCCCGAGGATCGGCCTTGGCCATAAAGACTGAAGCAAAGAAGACATTCAGTACTTCAGCCTTCTCTGCATCCTCAGATACCAGGGCACCCTCAGTGTGTTTAGCAGCGGGCCCACATTCCCCCTCACCATCCTTCTGCTGCTGATGTATTTGAAAAATGCCTTATTACTGTCCTTAACATCCCTGGCTAAATTTAATTCTAGAAGGGCTGTAACCTTCCTAGTTGCACCCCTGCATGCCCTGGAAATGTTCCTATACTCTACCCAAGAAGCCAGCCCCTGTTTCCACCTCTCATAGATGGCTGCTTTCTGCCTGAGTTGTCCCAGCAGATCCTTGCTCACCCATAGAGGCCTCCTATCTTTTTTTCCTCCTTACTTATGCATTGGGACACACTGATCCTGGGCTTGGAAAAAGCAGTGCTTGAAGACTGACCAGCTCTCATTGGCACTTTTGTCTTCTAGAATCATATCCCATGAGATCTGTCTAAGTAGATCTTTGAAGAGGCCAAAGTCAGCTCACCTGAAATCCAGGGTCACGGTCCTGCTTTGTGTCCTGCCTCTTCCACACAGGATCTTGAACTCTACCATCTTGTGGTCAGTGCAGCCAAGGTTGTCTCCAACCTTCACATCCCCAACCAGGCCCTCCTTATTCCTCAGTACCAGGTCCAGCAGCACACCCCTCTTTGTTGGTTCCTCAATCATCTGTGTCAGGAAGTTGTCGTCAACAATGAGTAGGAACCTCCTGGACTGTGTGTGCTTGGCTGTGTGGCTATCCCAGCAAATATCAGGGTCGTTGAAGTCCCCCGTGAGGACCAGGGACTATGATTGTGAGGCAGCTTTCAGCTGTTTGTAGAAGGCCTCATCCACACCCTCCTCCTGATCAAGTGGCCTGTAGCAAACTCCTACAACAATATCACCTGCCTTGCCCTGCCCATTAATTTTTACCCATAAGCACTCTACCCACTCCTCATGTCCACTCAAGCACAGTTCAGTACACATTAATTGCTCTCTCAGAGAGCAACTCCACCTCCACATCTTGTCTGTCTGTCTTTCCTGAACAATACATAACCCTCCATGGCTGTGCTCCAGTCATGGCAGCTGTCCCACCACGTCTCTGTGACTGCAATGAGGTTGTAGCCCCACATCTGCACCCACATCTCCAGTTCCTCCTGCTCATTCCCCAGGCTGCGTGCAATGGTGTAGAGGTAGGGCAGGGGCTTACTCAGACACAGAGGTTTCCCTGGATGGGTGCAGGAGGCTCCTCCCCGGTTTGGGTCTTTCTTAGGGTAATCAGCCTTCCTTTTTTTTTTTTTTTTGGTTTAATTTCTCTGAATTATCATTCTCAATCCAAAGATTAAATACTGTGAAGAAGTATACAAACCTAGAAAACTGCTGTAAACATGTAATTTTCAACCAAGAGTATATAGAAGGGAAAGTCATGAGTAATGCTATGTTTGGTGTTCATTCTTCCTATTTAGTACAAATCACAGATTTGTAACTGAAGATCTCACATACCAGTCTGATTAGAGAAATGATGAGACTGTATTGGCAACTGGGTATATTTAAACAGGAGAAAGGACACTGTTTTGAAGAAAAAAAATGGCTCAGAGTACCTCTAGGGAAGGAAGTTAAAGTTGTAACCACTACATTTTACTTCATGCAAGTTACAAGATATATTTTATAATCAATATCATTTCTAAAGATATAATGATAATCTCTGAAGGGACATTTTATTTGTCTTTAAAACATGCTTAGAGATGAAACATCTATATGTTCATACTTGTATTTATTATTGCAGCTAGTCATTTGGTCTGTTTTTAAAAGCTGTTAGAAACAGAGAAATTAAACATTTCACCCAGGAAGGGGAAAAATGGAAATAGTTTAAAAGGAGTCCCCTTGTTGCATTTTTAGTATAGCTATTCAATGACTGTTGATCTGCATTACCTAATTTTTACTCAGACATGGCTGCAGAGGGCAAATTTTATGGAGTGAGGATTGCATTGTAACTTACTGTATAGGTTTCCTTCCTTTATGCCTGCTTAAAGGGAGCAGCATCAGAAAGAGTGAATAGACAACTGATATTCTGCAACCTCATTCATCTCTCTTACGTCTCAGACCTGCTTGCTATTATCCTGTCACAAATAATAAACAGGAAACTCTGACTCTCAATTAGTATAATTTTAGAAATGGTAAAAATTTTTCTTCTATATCAGAGAAATTTTCTAGATGCATATAGGGCTTTTATCACACTGAGTGCTTCATAATTTAATGAATAAGAGCAACAGTAAATTTCTTCTCTTTGTTTTCTCTCTGAAGAAGGCATTTTAGCTTTTCAGTTTCAGAAATATAATTATTAATAATATTAATAATACTATTAATATCAGAAATATTATACTACTGTGTTACTACTTTGTCTCCTGATATTTTTTCATACTACTACAATGCAATTAAGGTAAAAGAGTCTATATCATTTGAAGATTTGACCAATTTCAAAGAGAGGAAATTTGATTTGAATGAAAACTCCAGGCTTAAAAATTGTGTTGGGAGTGCACTTTTGTGCTTGCCATCCTGGTAGAATTTTTAAAGCACACATCATACTTTGAAAATTAAATTTTATGTATTCTGTTACCTACCATTTTGACAGGCTTTTGAGGACTGAAGTCTTAGATGAAGTTACAGTTGTTGGCAATCATAGTGTTAGAATTTTTTTGATCTTTCTTAGATGAAAACTAAAAATGATTAGCGTTAAGGATCTATATTTTAACTGTAATAAATTATATGTATTTGTGAGCTTAGAATGAAGTTTTTTCCACATTCACTTATATGAATATTAAAAACCCATATAAATTATGAATATGACAGTATAGATATGTTTTTACATTAGTTGTCTGTAGAAATATCCTATTATTATTTAGATTTTCTTTTCTATTAGGATTGTGTGCTAACTGTGAAGACTAATGTAAAAGTCATGTACATTAACTGGATTCAGTTCTTCAAATGGAAATCTATTCTAACATAATAAGGTAGATGAATTAACCTTATCTGAACTAAAATGTTCAGTGAACTGAAATTCCTCTTGTAGAAGAATGAGACTGTTCATATCACCTGTTTTTTCTAAGGCATAGTTATGCCTTCAGTGGCAGAACTGTTTTGTCAAAAAAATTGCAGCATTTATGACAAACATAAGAAATAGGGCCAAATCTCTAACAAACTACAGAAATGCAGTTTTAAAGTTATTCTTAGGAAGCAGTTGAAGCAGTTTAAGCAGGTGTTACATACAGCTTATGCTTAGAGAATCTAAATAGGGATTGTAGCACATGGTAAAGATTTAGTAAATACTTTTCTAGTCCAAAATCAATGCTATCGATTGTCATTAAAGAGGCAAGCTAAAAACAATGAAGTGGTTTCTAATTTTCAGGCTCCTGCTGGAGTCTGCTCTATCTCTTCCTTTTTCCAGTTAAGAGCATCATTAAATGGCAAGAGCAAACAGCATATTGAGAGGCCAAGTGTTTTATTAATTCATCATCAGAATTATCTCAGCACATTAATATTAATAGCCTCAAATTGGATTTCATTTAGGAGTGAAATAAATATGCTGATAGTAAAAGCCTACATAGCCAATGAATCTTTTGAAACGGCACTTACACAGAGCAATACACAAAAAAGATTTGATAAGTCACGCTGACTTCCTTTAGCACCCTTAAGGGGCATCTTCCAGGTAAAATTTCCTTCTGGTGTGTAACTCACTGAAATGTTAACTTATAAAAAAGCCTTGCCTTCTCTTTTTTGAAACTTGTTGCTTAAATTAACGAGAGAAATGTTGACTTGCATCCCTACCTTTATATGCCACTTTTTTTGTTCCCTTTGTTGACTGCAGTACACAATAAGACCCCTAAGTTTTTGTTTTCGTAACAGTATGTGACTACATATCTAATAGTATTACTTTGTGTTTCCATTTGCATTGACTCACAGCTAGTGTGGTTTTTTTATGGGTTTTATTTTGATCCTTTTCATTACTAAATTCTCTACATCCATAGAGTCATAGAATTTGTGGATGTTTTCAGGGAGAAGTACTTGTTCTAAGTACTCAAGAACAAGAAACCTCCTCCACTTGCAGGGTTACCACATGGCCCAAGGATGTGATGCAGACCAGAGTGGAAATTAAAATTGCAGCTGTACATGGACCTGGCTAAAAGCACTGTAAACACTTCCTTATCTGGTGAATCCATGGAAATGGCTCAGCCCTTCCCTCTCACCTCCCTCCTCCAGTAGACTAGGCTGTTTCTATACCTTCCTGTTATTAGTGTTAATCTGTTGGCTAATGTCAATGCCCTTTTAATAAAGTTCCATGTCTGCATTCTGGCAAAATAAAGAATCTATTCACTGCAGTGAGTCCTGAAGTTATTCAGCATTTGGGGAGTGTAGAGTCACCCCTGCAGAAATGTGGGAGACCTTAAGCACAGATTGGAGCTTGTGAACATATGCATTCACTGATGTATATCTCAGTCAGTAGGGAGGACAGGGAAGATTCCAGTTTATCTGTCAAGTAGCTTAAATTAGAAGAGGTGGAGAACACAGGCAGTGCAGTAACCAGCTGCTTCTTCCCGTGGCCATAGTGTGACAGCAAGACTGTGACACTGAGTGGAAGTCTTAGCATTTGGTCTTGCCTTTGCCTTGGCATGTAAAACAACCAAAGCAAACTGGAAAATATGGTTCCGTGTGTGCTTCTGTCCTGGATTCTTTTAGTTCTCTATGGTAGCTGGACTTCAAAAAAATGTAAACACAAAGTAAATATTCTCTTTTGATGTTTTTATGTTGTTCAAATGTGTATAATTTAAATGGTTCAGAGGACGAGAACAACAACCATCAGATAACAGCAAAACTAGCCACATATTTTGACTTTTCTCAGGAAAAAAATTGTAAACTTGCCCTGAACAGGAGCATCATGATCAGGAGAAATGCATTTGAATATTCTGCCTTCATCTTGCAAGCTCCTCTGCTGTAATGGCCATGTATGAGGACTGAGATGTAACTGGATGGACTTTGGCCCTGCTGAGCAGTGGAGAGGCAGTTCTGAGCACCACAGAGGGCTGATGATACAGTGTGGTTTCCTAGCCACGTTTTAGCAAAACTAACAGAAAAAGTGGCTTGAGGAAAGGTTTACTCTCTGCTCATAACAGACTAAGGTACTTTTATAACCATGGATCAGTCTATTGCAGCTGAAGTTACTGGCTGTCCCTCCAACCAAATGACAGAGGCATGAAGATTTGTTAGTTCTTGAGGCACAGCTGCTAGTAAGAAACAGTCTGCATTTTGAATCAGTCTGAAGTATGAATTTCATTTCAAACAGTTTTACATGTTTACATTTCAACAGCTTTACATGTTGTATAAGCATTTTGTTGGGAGCTTAGTTCAATAGCCTGCTACAAGTCTACATGAGAAAAGGGAATAGTAGTTTCCATATATGCTAGTTTTGTCTGGGATAGTTATTATCTTTTCATAGTAGCTGGTATATGGGGTTTTTTTGGATTTGTGCTGAAAACATTGTTGATTATGCTAGGATGTCTTGATTATTGCTTAGCAGTGCTTGCACAGCATCAAGACCAGTTCTGCTTCTCATCCTGCCCTGCCAGTGAGTGGGCTAGGGGTGCACAAGAAGCTGGGAGGTGACATAGCCAGGACAGCTGACCCCAACTGAACCAAAGGATATCCCAGACCACATACCATATGCTGTCTGCCCATGGGAAGTGCTGAATGAATGTCTTGCTTTGCTCTGTTCGCATGTACAGCTTTTGCTTTACTTATTAAACTGTCTTTATCTCAACCTGTGGGTTTTCTCACTTTTACATTTCTGATTCTATCAGCCCATGGAGGGAGGGCAGAGGTGGTGGTGGAGGAGGAAGCGATTGATGTTAGTTGCCAACTGGTGTTAAACCACAACACCATGTGTGATAAAAGCCATGTTATACAAGAAGGAAGGGGATACTGTGAGGGACTTCTCCCTCCCCATCCCCCTTTTGCTACCATAAATGGCAATTACTCTTGTGGTTGTGACTGTGGACTGAGAATTACAACACAGTTTCTTGGCATTGACACAGATTTGTTGTCTGTTCACTTAATTTATCCAAGTTTTGGATCCCAACTGACTTCACTAAAAGATTCATTCTTTAATGCAACCACAGTAAAGATGCTTTTTTAATGTTTACAAGTGGCTTAGAGCTCCTGAAGAGCTATACAGGACTCTTGAAACACAGACATTATTGAAGTTTTATGTAAGTCGTCCTTGTCACCTCAGAATCTCTG
The DNA here is from genome assembly GCF_028858725.1 of Colius striatus. Taxonomy (NCBI): domain Eukaryota; kingdom Metazoa; phylum Chordata; class Aves; order Coliiformes; family Coliidae; genus Colius; species Colius striatus. Next base: position 30,529,569 of record NC_084762.1, read on the forward strand.
GGCTCTTCTCCATCAGTGAACAAAACTTGCAGCCTACAGACTTTCAGAAGTGATAATGAAATCACATATTCGAAGCATTTAAGCATTTATCTGCCAGTCTGCATTGGCATAAACCTCGAACATTGTTCTCAAGCTAGCGCTCCTGAAATTTATTATGAACTAAAAGAAGTTCCCAACAGCCTGCCGCTATTATTGGAGAATGTACAACAGGGACTGCCATTTAAGCCACCATTTGGAACGACATTTAGGAGCTGTTGCCTGGAGTTGACATCTAGAATAATGAGGCTGGCATTCAGTGGACCCACCCAGCAAGCAGAGGCAGAAGTGGTCTAATTGTTACTGCTTTCTTTCAGACTTCCTCCCACCTCTATCTTTTCCTGGCTTTTCCCCAAAATAAATTACCCTAATTGTAGCAAAAGTCTGGAATGGAAATAAGTTATTCTGTTTAGTTTGTGAACTGGTATTTTCAAGTTTCCTTAATGACTAACATAATGGAGGGGTTATTATCAAAGTATGCTTGGTTCAAAGTATATTAAAGTTCTCTTAGGACCCAATGTATTATCTGTTACAGTTCAGCCAAACCAAACACAGCACTTTCAAGTTGCTTCTAACTTTTCTGATGGCACAATAGGGAACCATATATACAGTAAGTCGGTATTAACGGTCATCCTGGCTGCTAGTCAGAGCAACAGCAAAATATTTGTATGTCACACAAGGAAAATCAAAGGGCTCCATTTTCTCAGACAGTGACCAGTTATTTATGAAGCCATACATATCACTGGCTACATCTTGTCCTTTCTTCTCTCATGTCAGCTCTTCTGTTGTATGGTATTTCTCCCTCCCATTCTTCACCTCATCACTGCAGTGATGCAATACTTACACAGTTACAAGACAAGTCCATGATAATGTTTGCAGAAAAGCTGATGCTGCTGAGCAGTTTCTCAGTGATGTAATTTTTCATTATTATGCAAACAGCTCTACTTGTACCCTTAATGTAAAGTAATAAGTTTCTGCTCCCTCTTATTCTTCATGAAAAGTTTTGCATCTTGGCCACATTTTTTTAAATTGAAAATTCAGTACCTATAACCATAGAAGTTTTCCTGAAAAATGACAATTAGTTTCATAAATACTAAAGAAAATCAACTTGATCAACAGGGACAGTGATCCTCATTCAGATAATTTAGAAGACCTTTGAACTGTCTTTGCCTATATGAACACTTATTAAAGAAAGTCAAGATGGATATTTCTCTCTGAAACATCCCAAATTTAACCGTCAAGCAGTGGGCTTCAATCTATGATAGATGCTGAGATTTCTCTTCAAAATATGAGTCCCTGCCTAATTTACTGATGCTGGTCCAGATCGGGCTAATCTTCTCTGTAGATTCCTTTTGCTTTGGGGAACAAGTCCCTGAATCTCCCACATGAGTCCACACTTGGTCATATTCATTCTGGTTCTCTTTGGCATATTGAAAGGTCAATATACATTGGACACCAGGCAGACACTTATGACCTAGGTATTGGTCAGCCTGATTGCTCCATCCTCACAGTCTGGCTGCATTTTGACCAAGGTTTCCAGATTCTCTTGCAGATTTAGTCTGTAGACTAAATATCATCTTATACTATACTTTCTTATACTTTCAATAATCTATAGAGAAACTTCTGTTTCAGTCATATGCTCCTAATAGTAGAACTTAGCTAAATGTCTGTGTCCTGGTTTAGGCCCATCAAGGGACAAAAGGTCATGATTAGCCTCAAGTACCAAAGACCCAAGAGTTGCCAAAGGGCAGGAAGGGCTTAATAGCCGCTTATGGTCCAGGACAAAGAAAATAGAAAATAATTTAATGCAACACCAATTAAAACATAACCATAAAACCCCAAAACATAACAAACACAAATGAACACAGAACACAGAATGGCACAGGATGAAGAGTAACCAGCCCTTTAAGACCACCTTCTCCTGACCCTTCCCCTCTTCCTGGGCTCAGAGCCCTGATCCCAATGTCTTTATCTTCTCCCCTGTTGAACGGCTCAGGGGCACAGGGAATGGGAGTTTCAGTCAATCTGTTCTCTATAGTTTCTGCTGTTTGCCTTTCCTTAAGGCAGGCAGACTCCACATTAGTCCTCTCTGCACCTCCACAGAGTACGTCACACACCCAGCAGCCCTGCACGTGCCACTCCGATGTGCATTCATCCCAAAAGCTGCGGCTCCTCTCTGCCTCTCGTGTGGGTCTGCTCTGCGGCCCACAGGCTCTCCAGCACAGCCTGTGCCATGGCTGCCGCCTCACACAGTGTCTCGCCTGTCCGGGTGCACTCACATGGAGCTGCTGGTGGCTCTCAGTCCTACCATTGCCCTCCACGGGTTGCAGGGCCACAAACTGTGTTTCTACCATGGGTTATAGAGGAGTCTCTGCTCTGGTAATCCTCCTTCCTTCCTCCTTCTCTGACTGTCAGGTGCACATGGTCACCTCCACCTTGTACCACTATTACACCTCCTCCCAAACACTTCAATTTCCCCTCTTTAAATAGTGATGGTAGGGGTGCCAGATTGGCTCAGCTGGGCCAGAGGTGAGCCTGAACCCAAGAGCAGGGGCAAAGTCCAAGAACTTTTTACTGGGTCTTCACTGCAACCCACTCACCCTGTTACCAAGCAAAAGCTGCTCCTTGCTAAACCATGACACTGCCATAATCAAATCTCTTTCAGTCCATGTAGATTCAGATTCTAAAAACATGAAAATAATATTTGAATGACTGGAAAATTATCAATTAGTGTAAGGGAATTAAAAATCACATTTTCTGTCAAACAGCTACAAAATAGTTCTGATTAAACAAAAAAGCAAACACACACACATGCACAAAAGAGTCCTACAAGGAGCTATTGTGAAAATGAATAAGTTATCTGAACCTCAGACACTCATTATGACAGAAATTTCCAGTATCACTGGTGAAAAAAATGAAAGTTCCTTTTCTTACTCTTGATATTTTACTTTTGTCTTTTGGAATATTGCTAACTGAGTTACAAATAACTTCACTTATACACAGTGAAAATCTATATTAGTATTTCGAAGAATAGTCTTTTCTTGAAATATCGTTCATAACAGAGTTGGACAAGGAAGGATCAACATTGATTGAGAGACATCAGTGAAAGAGAAGGAAAGAAATGTTTTTATTCTAATAAAAAAAGAATATGATATTAGACCAAGAGGCTTTATAACTGCTTAAATATTTTCATTGATGAAGTGGATGAAGGGCTGGAACAGCTTTGCTGAATTGCTCAAGATTGCTTGTGTCTAAATCCATAAATCCATAGGAATCTAGCAAAGCTAGGAGAGATGTTGCCAATGAACAAGATAATGTACCCTGGTCTTTGAGTTGATCCTCTTCTCAAAGGGCTTTTTAATTGAATACACTGCAATTGTCTGAGAAATCTCTCTATATCTTAGCAGCTCAGTGCACATATTTGTTCAGTACAGGGCCATAGTCAAATAAAACAAACAATATATTAAGTAAAAGGTATATAACACTTCAGACATTATGCTTTCCAGAATACATATGTGCATGTATGTGTATAAACATATAGATTTTAATATATATTGATTACATGTGTATGTGGCTCAGATTGCAAGTATGTATAATTATGAAATGTATCAGTATTATCTAGTTTTATTTTGATGATCATATGGAGTCTAACAGATGTTTTCAAATATCACCTTTAGTCAATGTATATTCCAGGCCTCTTCCGCATCATTCAAAAAAAAACTGCACCAGAGCTTCATCCCTAATGGTTAGAAATATTCTTTTCATTTGCTGGGAAGATATACTGGTGACTATTTTATTTATATTCTTTTGATCTTGTGCAAATATATTTAGACAATCCTTCTCTTTCCACTGTGGTTTTCAAGTAAGTGTATATATATAAAAATAATAATATCCTACTCCAGCTTTTGTTTCATTAATCTCTTCTTTTAAGATTCATCTTTAAAACCCCTTATCATCTGAGTAGGCTGGTTTTGCACTGAAATAATCATTCTAAACATATCTAATCATAAGTGAGACCAATATTCTAATGAAATCTAAGTAAGGACTTGTAAAATAGAATTAATATTTTTTTCTCTTTACTTAAACTACCCCACCTGTTGCCTCTTGGAATCAAATTGTAAGACATTTAGATTGCTTTATCATCAACAATTATATCCAGTTCCCTTCTCATCTGTTAGTGAGATCCCTGTCTATAACAAAATTTCTTCTAATTTGTCCACAGAAGTCACGATTTGGTATTTTGTTTTAATAAGACAGTTAATAATATTCTCTATTTTTTCTGCAGAATTCTTGGTCTTCCTAAATATGGGCAATAGATGGCTACTGTAATATCTGAAAGTTTCATAATATACCATGTCTTTCATTGAGGTGATTTGTGATCATATTAGCTCTCACTGTAAGACAGAAGATAAAGTTTCAGACATTACTTCTGGGATCTGCTGTGACAATTTACAAAACTCAATGAGAGGAAGACAAGACCAAACCAAACAGAAAAATATTTGTATCATTTTTACAGTTCTATCATGAAAGTGATTTTTTGCATTGAGATGCAGATATAAATAAAATGTGAGAAAGATTTCATGTGATGAAAGAAGAATAAAATCTTAATTTCATCAGAAGATATCTATATAGAGACATAATATTCATATGGTCATTGAAGGAGATGAGGAAACAGATGATTCAGATAACATTGTGATATCCTATAGAAGTTCAGCTCAACACAGACACTATGAGATGAACACTTTCTGCTAGGAAAAAGGTAGCAGAAATGTGTCAAGATTTATCAACAGTAAGGTGATGTGATAACATCATTTTGTTAATTTACCTAGGAACAGAATCTCTGCTACATATAGATAATTTTTTCTTTTCAAGTAGTAGAAAGAGTCTGGTGTACAGATGCTTTTTAAAATGTTTTTTACTGAATACTCCAGTGTGATGGATTGGAATATGAAAGTTGGAAATTCCATTATTTTCAGGAGGCAAATTTGGCATGTGGTATATGATATTACCCAAATGGTTTACTCAGTCTTTAAGCAAATGGTTCTAGCTATTAATCTAATGCCATAATTTTGCATTTGCACTCTGTATATACAACAATTCTAGATACAACTGTGAAAAGAAATACAGAGCATTTAAGAATAAACTAACATTTCTTACCTTGATGCACTGAAATGTCCATTACATTTTGGTCATATTTACCACTTCACTCAACATAGAAGAAACATCTTGAAAAGCTGGTGAACACTCAAGAATTGTCTGAAGTGGGAAAAAAAGTAACTGACAGGTCCAAAGTAGCAGAATACTCAAAGAAGATCAATCAGCTAGAATTTGCAATAACTTGATCGTTGTACCAAATGTGATCAATGATAACAAAAGAAACATTTAGCCAAAAGGGAAATAAATATCTGTGGTCCTCACAGGAGTCATTTATTGATTGAACTTGATTTGTCAAGTGTTTTTAGCATGTAGGACTAGAGTCAGCTTGTGAGTAGTACCAATCTCAGTGACATAGGGGGATTATACTACAATGCTATATTTATTCTTCTTCACTATTTGTTGAAACTTGTCTTTTAGATGCTTCATTTCACTTGATACCTTAACAACATTTTATACTTGGGTATTTTTGTGTAAGAGCACATATGTACAATATACAGTCAGTTGTAACAACTAAGACTATTCCACATGGATGTTCAGCATATTAATTCTTATTGAAGTTGAGGAGACAGACATTCAAGGCTAAATATATTTAAGTGTTGTCCTGGATACAAGTTATTTTAGATTATTCTTTGACTTCTTTATGATATCATTTATTATATCATCAGAACTAGTTGTGGAATGTCTCAGATCTGCTGTGTGAAAATTGTGAGTTCACTGTGAATGAAATTTTATAAAAAAAGATTTAACAAGGGAAGAATACATTTAAGACCATTCAGAGTTCTCAGGTTCAATACCATTCAAAATGCAGAAAACTGGAAATTAGAATCTGGAACACTGAAAATAAAAGGGAAATTTCTTGCTATAATCTCTTCATTAAAAATTGCTGTGTACAGGTGAGATAAGACTATGATTCTGGATGGATCTATCCCCAGAGAGTTAGAAGAGAGTGTGTAATAAGGTAACCAGAATCATCCCTGAATTTAAATAAGCCATAAATTAAAATTTTAATAAAATTCACGGCAATCTACAATCATTAAGATAAACTGAAAATATTTAAAATGTCAAAACCCCATAGAGGAATAAAAGGAAGCACTAAATCTAAAGCAAATTGCCTTGCTTATTTTCAAGTATAAGGAGAGTTCAAAGAAATTTGGTTAATAGTTTCAGAAACTGTAACAATATATCGAAACTGAGCAAAAAATTTGTAATGAGTAATTTATTCAAGCTTTAAATTTGGTCATATGAAAATATCTGGTAATGACTCTTTAAATTCAAGCAAAAGGAAACTCCTAATTTTGGAAGTCTGAGCATCCAAACTCCAATTGGAAATCTATATTGCCAAGTAAAAGCAGATCAGGATGTCAGTACCTAGAATGCTTGCTGATAACAATCCAAATCAAAAGGTGACTTGGTTTTGTTTCAGGGTATTTGTTGGTTTGTGTTTTTTTTATATAGTTGAAACAGAAGAAGACACAACAAAAACATTTTCTTCCATAATCTCTATTAGATGTATGTATTATCCATTTCCTCACATTCACTTCTGCCTTAGGGATCAAACTATCCACACATCGATTGATCCATCAGGGACTTCTTACAAGGTGTGTAGCTTTTCTCGGAATAGTGAAGTACATAGCTTTTTTAGTAGATCCAGAATGAACCGTGCAATGATAAATCCCATGTCTGTCCATTGTTTTTTATTAGATAAATCATTATTAGATTTTCTAATAGTACATTATAAATGAACAAAAATACAGTCATGTAGCAGAATATATTGTCTAAACTTTTTTGCATCTTCTAACTATATTCATCACTCAATTAATGCTTTCTTTTAGTATCAGCCTGATAAAGTATTTTCCTGGTAGAAAAAGTTGATCAGATTTAAAATGAGTAAATTTCAAAGACAAAACACCTAATTTTGACAAGAAGTAACCCTACATTATTTTATTTATTTGATAAGTAGAAGTCATTTTATTTGCAATTGCTGCTTCCTACCTTCTTACTTATTGGGAGATATTTGACGATTTTCTTTTACTGTGGCAGCATTTCTGAGATGAAGTTTTGACTTGTATATATGCTAATTTTAAAAGATCAACTTTTTCTACTGTAGTGCTAGAATGTCTAAAACGGAGAATTTCCACAAGGTTCTTGGTGAATAAAGATGTCATTAAAGTCTGAGCTAATAGACACTGAACCTGTACTCAAGTGATGTTTGACCTTCAAGACTTTATGTAGTCATTGATGTTGCTGCTTGCAGCTGCAGCAGAGCCTCAGGAACCTTGGATATTTTGCTTTCATGACAGTGAAAAGCAGAGACTAGAAGGCAAGGCAGTGAGAAACAAAAGGCTTGAATATGATATAATAAAAATGCTTGCATATTTATTGTTGGAAGTGGAAATCTGTATTACATGGGAGCCTACAGAGTTGTGGTGTGTAAGCAGAGATTCCAGAGTACTGCTTCTTCAACCAATCAAAATTAATTGGAATAAGATTTTGCATAAAAATCAAATTTTTTAGTCATCTATTTTGTGAGTTCAGCACACTCGGGTTTTTAATTCAGCTATTTGCATGTACTGTGCCATTAGAAAGAAAGGAATACTGCATCAAGCTGATACTGTTCTGAGGTTTACAAAGCAGCTAATCATCACATTACAAAATATGCTTATAAATTTTCAATAGCAATGAAAACCTACATCAAGTCCCTTAAATGTAGGTTGAGTCTAAGGTCTGGTTTTCCAAATAAAACCAAATTAGTTAATTATCAGAAGTTATCAATGGGGAACGACAAAAAAGATTGTCTTCATCTCAACATCTGCCATACCAAAGTAATCTCTCTTTCTGGCTAAAGGATATGAGGGAAAAAACAAAACTATTTTCCTTATAAACTTGCAAAAATAAGAACAATATAGGGGAAAAAAAAGGACAAAGACATAACATACTGGACAGCTATATAATACCAATGAAAATATCAAGCAGCTCTGCTACAGTGCAGGGAGGGTGGAAGTTGTTGATGTTCCACTTCGTTGTTGCTAAAGATTCTGAGATCAGAAGAGCTGAGTTCTGAAGTCTTGTACACTGCCTGAGCCACTGGGAGTTAACTTCACAGATCACAGCATCATATCCTTTCCTTAAAGCTTCCTTATGAATGATAGTGAGCTTCTTCATTGATGCCTCATGACACAGGAATATCACATCCTCTCTATGAAATTCAGTTTTGCCTGGATACAATGAGGATGTTGACATTTCACCAGGTATTAAGGACCCTACCTGACAGTATGTAAGAAAACTGTAGGTGGCATTAGGACTGAATATGTGTGTACAGAGGTATGTGTTCTAGATGACCTCAAAACACATGTTATAACACAGGATGGAGAATAATGAGAAGGTTGAATGAAGCTAAGAAAAAAAAAAAAAAAATCACTAAGACACGCCAGAGACAGCTGAACATTTCTGTGAATATTTCACAAAAGTACTGAAATGTAGAATCACAGAATGTTTGAGGTTGGAAGTCTGGAGGTTTTCTAATCCAACTCCTGATGATTTCGACTTTCTCAAACTCATCCCATTATGTTGTACCTCTACATTTTTTCTGAGCTGCCTGACCTTCCTTCCATGTTCCTCCTTTCTTTTGATAATTGAGTTTATTCAAGAGCTCCTTGTTCATACGTGCAGACTCCCTGACATCTCTGCTTGATATCCTGGTCATGGGAGTAAGCCATTCTTGAGCTTGGATGTAATCCCAGAAAAATACCAAGTTCTCCTGGATTTCTCACAACTATCTTCTGTGGGATTCTTCCAAACAGGTCCCTGAACAGGACAAAATCTGCTCTACTGAAGTTCAAAGCTGTGATCTTACTTTTTGCCTTCTTCCTTTCTCTCTTGATCTTGAACTCCCTCATCTTCTGGTCAAAGTAGTTAAAGCTTTCCCTGACCTCCTGTCTCCCACAAGGTCTTTCTTATTTGTAGATATCACATGAGGAAGACAAGCTACTCTTGTCCAGTTATCAATGAACTTTGTTAGGAAACGGTCATAAATGTTCTCCACAAATTTTCTGGATTGCTTGTGGCCTGCTGAATTGTCCTTTCAGCAGAGTACGTAGTTAAAGTGTCTCATGAAGACAAGGATGTATGAATTTGACACTTGCCCCTCTTGTCAGAAGGGCTCATCTGCTCCTTCCTATTGAGGCAGCCTATAGCAAACACATATGACACCATCACCCATGTTTTTCTACTTTTTCCATAAGCTCTTGACTAGTTTGTCATTCATGACAAGGCAGAGGCCCATGTGCGCCTGCTATTTTTTCAGATGAAGATTAACTCTCTCTCCATTCCTTTACAGTCTCCCTTTCCTAAGGAGTCTGTACCCATCTATTGCAGTACTTTAGTCATAGGAGTCTTTCTACCACATTTCCGTGACCCTGATATGATATTAGCCTGCGCTTGCTGCACTTGTACACAGATCTCAAATTTCTCCTGTTTGTTCCCCATGTTGCATGTACTTTAGTCACCCAGTCGTGATGGTTTCCATGAAAGCTTTCCCCATAATGCTGCTGTCTTGGCACTTCATTACTTGTGTGCATATGCTTGTTGGACCCGTTTTGCATAATTTGACTACTGTCAAACACTGAGATTTTACTCTACTAATTTTTCCTCAAAGGATTCAGTCAGTCATCTGACAGACATTTGATAGGTATTAATTAAATGTATGAAATAGCATATTTGACAAGTGTTTCTAGTTGTTTGTCTCTCCTAGAAGATTCTGGTTCAGAGACTCTCTGAAATACAAAGCTGTTTTGCTGAATATTCACTTAAATATATTTTAAAATATATGGTGTATAGCAGTTTTGTTAATAGTATATGCTTCAGCATAAAAAGGGCAAGAGGCTAAAGAAATGTTTCACTTTAAGTAGTAGACTTTTAGATCTAACTCAAGGTTAGTGTATGCATTTCGAAAAGGGAAATCTGAGCAAATAATTAAAAAAAAAAAATCCCTCTCTCTCCTTCTAGCTTGACAGAGCACTGGAACAGGCTGCCCAGAGAGATTTATGGAATCTCTTTCTTTGGAGGTTTTCAAAATCCACCTGGATGTGTTCCTGTATGACCTGATCTAGGTGGACCTGATTTAGCAGGGGGATTGGACTAGATGATCTCTAAAGGTCCCTTTCAACCTCTATGGTTCTGTAATTCTATGAACATGTTTACTTCCCATATGAAGGTGCCTGAAAAAGTAGCCATCTGTGGGACGAAAAATTGGTGAAACTCAGAATTTTGAAAGATCTAATCCAATGCATTAGACATTGTGTCTTCTTAATGTTTTGGAGGAGTTATAGAAACATAAGTTTAGATAATCTAGAAGTACGGATTCAAATACAGTTTTCTGTTTTTCAATATACATTTCTTGCAGCTCATGGTTTTATAATAAAAAGTACTCAATTTACAGACTGAACAAAACTCAGAAAATTGGCTCCTTAGGTTCAGTTCTCCTTCAGTTGTCTCACCCAAGACACTATAAAGAACTGCCTTGTAGGCTTTAACTGTGAATAGTATGCTCTGATCTATTTGTGCAACTTCACAATATTTGAACTTTCTGTTTCCCAGGGCACTGCAAAAACCTTTTGCTCATGTTACTCTTGAAATAAAAAGCAGTGTTCTTTATGAATTTTTAACATGGCACACTTTTCCAGCCAGTGCTTTCAGGCAAGTCACGTCAGTATCTGGACACTTGCATTTGAAGCTCAAAGCCTGACTGCCTCTATTTGTAAACAAGTGTGAACAGCATGAGCACAGTAGTGTCACTTCCCAGTAAATTCAGTGTTAAGAAATACAAATGTATGTACTATAGAACAGTTTGACAAAGATGTATTGAAATACATTATTCATAGTAATCTTTTTCAAAACCTGACATTTTTTAAAGTTTTCCACTTTGTGCATCATAAAATTGTAATGTTTGTTTAGAAAATGGAAAAAACAACAACAGAAAAGCCAACTATGTTTAGCCTTTTGCTTTCAAGGAGTCTTTTCCAAAGAAGCAAAGTATGTTGCTTTTTCTTCACCTTAAGTACTGCTCATTTTTTCTCTAATTATCATAAATTAATTACAGCTGATCTTTATCTACTGTGGCATTCCCAGTCTGCATTTTGTGCATGTGTATGTGTATGTTTAGGGGAAACAATATGTGTCAAGACTGGCTTATAAAATCAGCTCTAAGCCTTTAACCTTCAGCAGAACACTGAATAATTGAGAGGGTTATGGACACTGATGTTTATGGCAAAGCAGGAAAATAGATGTCTATTCATGGGACTGTATCTCTGATCATAGTTCACAGCCCCCTTTCAGTGGTGGAGTTAACATAACCTCCTTGATGTCAGGCACTGCAATGATTGCTGCCAGATGGTCCCAGGATGATGGTTCCAGCATTCCTGGGCCAATGATAGCTGTTTTGCTGATATAATCAACATAATTCAATCATTGTCAGTATTTGTTTCTTCCTTATTTCTCTGTGCTAGTCGCTCTCTGACTTTTCCCTTCTGTATTCCTTACTTTTGAAAGATATTAACATAAGGGAAGGTAAAATTGAGCATTCACCTACTTAAATCTTAATAAACTTCAGGTATTGGTTCTGCCCCACTTCAGTCCCACAGCAGTATTTATGAATGCCATTTGATTTGTATAAGCTGCCTCCTGAATGCAAGGAAAGTTTATGTACTTGAAAACATCATTGTGACCTAAATAGAATAGAAACTTTGTTGAGTTTTACTTGCTTCTTGAATTATCTTTCTTCTGTCAGAAGACTTTATCCCACATGTGAAAAACTAAATGGCTGTTACCAATCTTATCTGAAATAGATGTTACAAGATTTTTATAGACTTCTGTTTATGTATGTTAAATATTCATTTAGGACTGTAAAATTTTGAAAATATTTTCTTTCCTCTACTGGGAAAATATTACACTCTATAAAGGTAGCTTTACAGTTTTCTGCTCTTTCATGAAAATGAATATTTACTTCCTTTTCTCTTCCTTCTAATTCATAAAAAACTGCTGTGAAGCATCTATGGAAGACAATGTCTGAAAAAAGGGCAGTTGGAGAAGTGTGCACTTCCAATGTTCCTGCTTCTGATTTGAATTGTAACCTCCATCATAAAGTCACTTTTCCAAGGAACTGTCTGCAGAAAAATCAAATCTACTCTAGAAGCAAATGTACTTATGTGGGGAAAGAGATGTTGTCTTTTCCCCTCTATAACCTTCCAAAACTGATCTCCATAATGCTATATGTCCATACCATTATATCTTGTTTTGGTATTGCTACAGCTTCCAATGCTACTGTCCATCATTTTATGACAGCTGCTTCCATTTGATTTATGCTAGAGACTGACAAATTTACTCTCATCTTTAAAGTAACATTTTAAAAAAATGTGATGTAGAAGTCTAACAACCTTTTCAGTGTTAATTGCTGAGAACTTCCACAAGTGATAACCCTTAATACTCCATAGCCTAACATTCTTTCTATCCAAGAGACTAGCTACTTTGGGTGTCCTGAAACTATCTTCTCAGCTTTACAATTCCTACCTTTCAATTTAATAATGAAAAATGACATGAAAATGAAGGACTACTGCTTTACCTCCTCCAGTAGTTTTGAGCAAAAAAAAATCCAGTCCATGAGCGAAGTAGATCTGTGTCATACAGTTAACAAAAGCCTGTGCTGGAAGAATTGATAGGTCTAATTTTTTCTTTATTTTTCACATGCCCAACACACATTTGTTGAGTTTTAAAAGCATAAATCACACAACTGATAATTGCATCAGGGATTCAGTAAACAAAATGGATAAGGAGTGAACCAGTTTTCATATTTCCCAGTGCTTTAAGGCACACTGATGTATATGCAGATATATAGCTTCTTTTTTACTGGTGATAATTTACAGCTTTCTGCTGCCACTCTCCAGTGCTGTCATTTGAGCTTCTGTTCCTACTGGCCTGGCTGTTCTGAGAACAGAACTGGCAGGTAGCCCATCACGATTAGATGAACATTAATTTTACAGTTCCTTTCTGAGGTGTATGTGTGTCCTTCAGCACAATACAGTTATATGCAAAATCTTACAGTTACTGCAGATAGATACTTACATGTAAATATAAACCTTCAAGTATACCTTGTAAATAAATATAAATCTACAGCTACTCCTGAAACTATAACATTCAGGTATTTATGAATATCTACCTTTTATATGCATCTGTTTTCTGGAAGATCTCCACAAATCGAATGTATTATCTAAGAATCCTTCCAATTCTTAAGATTCTGTGATTATGTGATCTATTTTGCACATTCAGTTATCAATATGTGTAAGAAAGGATGATGATACCTGCTCTTTGCAGGAGAAATTTAATTCATTTAGTTGACAGAGTTTGTACCCTAGAGGCAGTCATTATTGTGTCCTTTGGTAGTAATTATGATTGGAATGAGCCTTTAAATGTGATGAGATCCTCAGAACCTCTTCATTGGGTGGAAGAGCTAAGCATTTTTCTTTCAGTATTTTCATATATTCTGTTGGCTATCACTTGACTTTCAGAAGTAGTTCAAGTCCCAGGTTTCAGTATTTGACATCTTCAATGTTGTGGCCAGGTGCATCAAAGACTGCATATTAATTCATGATCAACTATTCAGAACAGTATAACTGAGAATGTCTGGAGCGAAGCTACTGAGAGGCTTATATAAACCTGAAACTAAATGAGTGTAATGACTAAATTACATTCTCCCTAAAACCCTTCAGATCAGATTGCCAGATTAGCAGTGAATTTCTAGGGCTAGGTAGCAGTGTCACAGTGGTTGCAATCTGTGCTTTGTCTTTTCTAGGTATAAATGGACAGAACACGGTGCATGTGAGGTCTTGTTTGTGAAAGACTGAATTAAGGAAGATAAAATAAATATAAAATTCCAATTCATAAGGATGTGCTATGCCATTGGTGTAATATACTATTAATATAGAGAAGAACACAGTAATGAGAGTTAAACTAGTTACTTCACTTCTCAGAACTGTATCCCATGGGGGATTAATTAAGGAATGCTATTTGAAGACCTCTGAAAGGATAGCACACAGTTCCCATGTGTATTGTCCGTCTTCTTGTGTTACAAGGAGAGATGGCAAGTAGCTGATGCAGAAGTGTTTGCTGTTATGTATTTATTTAGGTTTCAGAAATTCTTACTGCTTTCATATATTATGCCAGAAGACTGTTAGAATCTCTCCATACTTAGTTCAGCAGAAACAGCAATGTCTGAAATAAACATGAAATCTGAGTACCTTGTCACACTCATTTTTCATCCCAGAGATATTTTTGAATGGTATATAATTTCATTTTTTACTGCAGAAAAAACCTGTAACTCCAATTTACAGTCTACACAGATACAAGCATATTTGTACTTTCCTGATCTTAAAACTGTGGCCGAAACTTGTGCTATCAAAAGATTGATTTGATTTCCTACCGTACAGTGCCAATGAAAGACAAAATTTTGCAGGTAACAGAATGTCTCCTGACTTTGGTGGATGTTCAAAGTTTTCAGCAGTTTAAAGCACAAAAAAATATTTAATCTCTATTCCTTTGCAAATTACATTTATATTCTAATTTGTGTAAATGATTTTAAGTGTCTGCAGTACTACTCTGATTACATAAACAGTGCCAATGAGTTTGAAGTAGATTGCAGCAATCAAAATATGAGTTATGTTACTTGTAACCCATGTGCTTGAGGAATCTAGGATTTGGAAATTGTTTTAAGCTATGACACTCACAGTCTGACTTGATTCTAGCACAGAAAATGCCAAGACTAAGGAATCACTCCATCAACAGAAATGGCACAGCATTGTAATCTGGATAAATAGTAGGGCTCTGGATTTTGATAGTCTGACTTCCTCCTTTACTGAGGAAAAGAAAAAGTAAAACAAACCATGATAATACGACTTTTTGAAGTGGGAGTTATATGCACTGTGAATAGATGTGAGCAAAATTATCATCCTGTGATGTGGAAAAGCAGAGGTAGCATATAAGTTTTGCACATAGTAGAAGAAGAGACAGTCAGTAAAAGCAGTCTAAAAAGACAGATTTTTACTTTGCAAAATCTGTTACTGCTTTCAAAACTGGATCAGATAACTCTCCCCATCCAGTTTCAGTGTTCTGTGTACCTTTTAATCAGTATTGGGTATAATCTGATAACTAGCAATTGCAGTTACAAATGGGATACTTAAATACTTAAGTAAATCCAGTAATAGGAGAGGTTTCAAGAAAACTGAGCAATATCTTGCTCAAAATAAATGAGTACATACTTTTTTTTCATCTTTTTTTTCTCAGCATATAATCTTTGTAGTCCATGGACTGTGATTTGTAGCATACAAAGGCCTCTGTAGTGGAACTAAACCATGTTCAGATTTTTGCCCTGCTAGTCCCACTATCCAAATAACAAGCATTTCTATTTAAATAAGACTTACAGAAAAGTTCACTTCTAAGCTTTGTTTCACTCCAAATTACAATGAAGAAATTTATTCCAAGTGAAATACCTGAGAAAATAAATACATTTTTCAATTAAAGTCATTGTATCTTTCACATCTGTTGCTAATAAGACCTACATCAAGACCCCAGCTTCATTGGACAAAGAGACTTATAGGATTTACATGAGTTAGTGTAAAATATCATCTGCTGAACGAAAACTCCTAAACTCCATGTATTTCACCAGCAGAGAGTTTGTGCTTCAACATTTGCTGCACTCGTCTGTGACTGCAGAAATTAGTCTTTTGTCTTCCAGCTCTGAGCTACTGCTTTGCCTTATCTTTCAATATACAAAACAATGGAAGTTGGAATGATTCACTTGGAAAATGTTTTGTTTATTCCTCTCAGCAAAGTGATTCTTACTTCAAACCTAACGTTTGCAATTTCATGAGTCAATCCTATTTAAGAGGGCAACTCAGAACATCATACAGATAAGCAAAAAAATTAACTCATCTCCATGTCTTTCAGGCAAATAAAGGGTGAGACACGGGGCAGAGTTAAAAATCAATGCCTGCATAGGTACTACCATGAAGTGCTGTGAGAGAAAGTTAGTGTCTTTGTTCAGTGCTGGCACAGAAAGGATTATGCAAAATCATACAAAATAATGCGAAAGATTGATCCATTGTGCCTCAGTGTCACTTATTCTTAAGAATTTATGGTTTGTGTGTTTTGAAGAGGGAAACTCTGTCAGAGACTTACTGATGGAGTAACTTTTGATTCTTTCAAAAGGGTTTGATCATATGCAATGGTTATGAAAGGTAGGAATACACGAGAAATCTATGACCAAGTAGCTTTCTCATACAAACAGAATATATAGAGAAGCCTCTAAATAGGAGAGATCAGAGCTACATTATCTATGGTTTGAATAATAAGTCTTTAACTTAGGATCTTATTGAGTGTATCAACTAAAATGTTTTTCACTTTTATTTTCATGTGCATTTTCTTATCATTTAAATCTTTAGTATGATCTGAATGTCAGGAAAGAAGTGTTGGGATTTTTGATTGATTTTGGAGTCAATCATTAGATAAATCGATTGTTAGACTATGAAATTTTGCCAGAGTCAATTGTAAGCTAAAATGGAGATGATGCAAGCAGAAGGGCAAATTGATATATTTAATAAAGCATTTGATGTTCAAAACAGATTTTAAGTATAAGGTTCTTATCAAATTACTGCAGTTGAAAATCCAACAGTTGCCTGACTTACTGAAGCTCTTAAATGATTCTTTCTCATACTTTTTTTTTCTCTTGAAAAACTGACTTTATTTATATATGTTACATGGAACCAGAAAACTAGGCAAAAATATGTATTTATAAAAATGCTATCTCTTAAACTTTATTGACTACATAAATGTTAGCTTCTGTAGAATAAAGCATTTGGTCAATTCTAAGAATAATATATCAACTAGAATCTCATGGGACATATGTACTACATGTACCCTCATGTTTGCTTTAGCAATGACTGACTGGGATGCTTTTCATTAGGGTTTTTTTTAGTCTGAGGTCTGAACATCATCTACTGAAATTATTATGAAAACACATATGAAATATGTAGAAAATGCAAAGAAATACAGTAATATTCCTTGGTACTGATCTCGTTTCACTAGTTTAGACTTGGAAGCGGATTGAACTTGTAAAATTATTGTAATAAAAATATTCAAAAGACACTAGAAACTGTAACATAACTGTGACAAAATGCTGTATCACAACATTTGAGTTTAAAAAAATGTCCTCATATATATTTTGACTAACAATATATAGAAATGAGTAATTTCCTGGCCAGATAAACCCATGACCATTGTTAGTTCATTCCGGACTCGGCTTCTGACTCTATCGTTCTAGAGAATCAGTGTTGGATTGATGTTTTTTGGATGTTGTGGTTTTTTGGACCATCAACTTGGGAATAAATAAATAGGCCCTTTTACAATTTGGAAGAAAGATAAAACATCAAAGTAACAACATGACCTTTATAATATGACTGTTTTTGACTTTTCTGTCTCCTTCCGTCATGCCATCTGGACATGTTGTACCCAAAGAAAGGTAACAGCTTTTACTTATGAACTGGTAGAGATACAAGTCAAACATCACACTTGCATCAGAAAAGAGATGAAACAGAAAAATCTACAGCTTCTAGCTTGTTGTTGCACTGGTCAGATGATATATGAATAGGAAACCACAGGATATGAACGTAACTACATTTTTAAGGCTGTGTTTTCAGTTTTCCACATCAAATTGTCTGTTTGAGAAAACTCACATTCACTGGTGCTGAGTATGGTGATCTCCTTGTTCTTGACCTCTGCTATGCAAGGAAAATAAACTACAAGGGAAAAACCTCTTCCACATGTCTAGGAGGTGTTTCAAACCTTGCAGATTCTTCAAATCAGAGCACTGAGAAGAGCAATGACAGAGGTAATATCCTTAGCAAAAGCTTATAATATGTACATTTAGCTGGAGTATTCATGTCAAGAAATGAGTAGTTCTAGATAATTCTGTACAAATAGTAGTTATTAAAAAAATCTTGCAAACAAATCCCAGTGGTATCTAAAAGATGTGAATACAAGTATATCGAAAGGTTGGATATCATGTTTCAAAATTGCATTCGTTTAGTAATGTTATTTGTATTTAATCATCTTTGAATGGAAAGACTGAATATTGTATTGTGCAATACTTGTTTCTGAAAAGAGTATCAATATTCATAATGTTAAATGCCATTACTACTTACATGAGCAGTATAGCTTTATTATGTCTCAGCAGCACTGAAACAAAAATAGAGCTTGTAGTTTTGTTACCTGTAAATCAGGTATGCTCTCGTTATTGCCCTTCGTATCTCAGTGCTCTCTAACTGATTTTAATCCACTTGAATGTTTTTTTTTTTTATAATGATGAAGAGCAACAGCTAACAATTTAAGTGTTTGCTCTGACATGGACCTTAAACAGGTTTTCAGATATGAGATTCTATTAATTGTTTAATCGTTTTCTCTGACTAATGTAAATATTTTCCCGTATTTCTAAACAGTTCAGTCTACCTTAGTAGGCTTTGTAAATGGAATACTTTCCCTCCTTAGGTTAAGTTAGCTGACTGCTTTCTGCTTAGTTTTGAGTGCAATGGTACTAACTCATAAAATTAATTCCCATTTTGTGGGATTGTCAGAAATGAGGATTGCTCTGACCCTTGTTTGAACTCATCAGCTGAAATGAAGTTGTTCAGTGAGCTGGAGAAGACAAAGCTGAGTTCCAAGAAATTAATCAACTCCATCAGCCTCTGCGATAGGCCTGAAAATGGCACACATCAGACTGACCCTGAGCAGCTCTGGATTCCCTCTGTAAATGAAAGCCATCATTCCTGACAAGGAAGATACTAAATTATAGGCTTTTAAATTTAATTTTCAGTTTACTTGTGTTTTCGATTAGTGTGCCATGTTTCATAAAAATGGTAGTACCTTTAAGTAGTAAATGCCCTTCATCTACTAGCTCAATCCTTGTTGTAATAAAAAGGTAAATTTGAAGTAAAAACTGTTAGCAAATGAAACATGTGGTTGGGTTTGTTTTTTTTTTTTCTTTTTTTCCTTTCTCAGTGACACCTTAAGCAACAATACCAAATTATTTTCTTCATACCAAAATCAATAACAGACTTGGAAATAAAAAGTAGCCCCACAGCCTGAGGCCACAGATTTTCATGACAGGCTACTAAAACTATCTTTCAGTAGCCTGAAGGTCTGCCAGCTAATCATTTACTTTCCTTTCACTATTTAGTTGTCGGATATCTCTCCGGGCTAGTAAAACTTAAAGGCTATGTGACAAATTGTCTGCTAAAGAAATATTGTCCATTTTTGTCTTTGTGGAACTTCAGTCTTTAGCACGTAGGCTGAAAAGTTCACATTGCTTTGGAAAGAAGGCAAAAATTTAAACTCTAACAAGTCTTAAATCTTGAAATGTTTTCTTATTTTATTAAATGTAATGCATTGAAGCCATTGTGTACCCTTCCAAATCAGTAGTAAAAACATCTTTTTTATTTTCCAGGGGTCCAAGATGGATGCATAAGGGAAAACAAATGCAGGATTCTTCAGTTAAGCTCTTCAAGATGAGAGAGTGTGGCAATTAGGGCTGAATACCTTGCTTAGGTTTCTCTTCCTTGTACATATGTATGACAATAGATTCTATAATTAGGTAACTATAGCACTTCCCAGCAACCATCACAAGTGCCGGGTGGAAATTGGAAGGTGATGAATGCTGACAACAGTCTTCAAAGTTCTCTTTTGTATATGCTTTTGTTTAAATAAACTTGGTCAAAATGTATATATTTAGCCCAGAAATTAAAATTCCATTTCTACCTTTTTAAAGAGTCAAACTGATTTAATAGTTCCAAAATAACAAATCTAACAAGTACCTAATAATGTCAGCAGTATTTCCTATGAACACACCAGGAGATATGTAATAGACTAGATTGACTAGCATCATCTTAGTATTCCAGGCTACTCATGAGTTTCTAGACCTGTACTGTATATTCTTTCCAGTCAATAGCTTGAATAAAAATATGCATATTCACTTCTTAACTTCTTCATTTCTTCAACATTCCTAATGTTCCCCTTTTCTCTCCAAACCATATCTTGGAAGGGTTTTTGCAGATAAACCAACCAAAGCCTTCAGATACATAAGTATAATAATTTATGCTAAACCTTATATCATCTTAAACAGATTACATCAATATAAGTCTTTAGATGATCTTAAGTACCTCAGGTCTATTAATTTGAACTCTAATAGGCACTTAACTACACAAGTACACAGACAAAGGGTGAATAAGGTAAAGACAAGTCAGTTAACTCTAGTTTGAGGTCCCTAAAGTGCTTTGCCATAGCAGAGAGAAACTAAGTTTTAGTGATCAGCATTTTATAGCCCTCAAATAACCTGCTAATAGTGGATAATATGCAACAGTTTACCTTAATTAAAGAAATTCAAGGCTTTTCAATCTTAATTATTGCTTATTAACTTTTATATTCAAGAAGAAAGTCTTGAAGTGAACAAATCTCTATCACTACAATGGAGAAATAGCTGGAGGAGTTAATTCTTTTTAAAGTTTTTCAAAATACCTAACACGAAATTGCACTCACATATATTATATATATGTATTGTACATACAAACACACATAGGAAAATGGTGACTTTAAACTAAAGCCCATTCAGAAGTAGCAAGCTCCCAGTCTCAGCTCCTTTCCATATCCACAGTATCATTCTCCTTAAAAAATGATCTTTCTGCTGCTGAAAGTGTGTGTGCATGTGTGCTAAACTAACACTTTCACAGGCAACTCAGTTTGAAGTTAAATTCTCTATAAAACCGTCTAATCTTTTGATAGTGACACTGGGTCCTTTCCGAAGAGAAGTAACAAAACATCTTTTCTGCCTCATCTATATCTCAGTGGTAATCAGAATCCATTGAAATGGTCCAGTAATGAGATATGTAGGTAATCATACTTTTCAATGCTCCAATATGCTGAGCAAATTTACAGTTTTGTTTCTGAGAACTCCGGACCTACTCTCCTTATCCAAGCCCTGATCATATGATGAGTGCTGTGGGTTGGCAAAGGAATCTGGCCTTATGTATTACACATTATCTAGAGCATAAAGGACAGTGTTCTTATAACTATTTCACCTTCAGTGATTCTCTCTGCTGTTACAGTTTCTGGGATACTTCACACTTTTTTTTATGGCAAAGCAGTCTAAGTGGTCTGTGATCTTCCACAGGGACAGGGGTAATGGTTCTTCTCTAGCACCAAGGACACTCAGGAAGTGTTAAGCCTCAATGCTCAACTGAGTCGGTGTGCATCCTTCCTGCAAAGCAGATAGTCTAAAAATTCCAAAGTAAATTCAAATAAAGGTGGCTAGTGTGGTCTGAACAATCCTGTAATATCTAAGTGAAAGCATCTTGAGTGTTTGGGGGACAGTACTTAAATAAACTTCTTGCTTTGATAGTTTTGGAACATAATTGAGAAATGATGGACAAAATTATTGTAGCTTGATCTTACTGTATTTCTGATATTAAAATTTATGCAACAATTAATATAGCTGGGATATCTAAAAAATGTTTTGTTACTTAACTATCCATCCTGTCCTTTTGTTAGAGTTTACTGATGGAGAAAGAATGTATTAATGGTATAAACTGTTGAACTTTAAAAGTTTTACAAAAAGCAGAATATTATGCAAATAGCTGGAGATATTAGTTTATGTCAACACATGCTAATATTTGCATGAGAATTCTCACAAACCTTCTCAGAGATAAATTAAAAATGGAAGTGCAAGTAGTCGAATGTTTTAAATGAACTGTGGATTAACCACAGATTTGTCTGTATTGCACATTCCCATACACAGTTCCACAACGGGGTAACAATATAAGTACTCTAAAAAGCATCCTTATTTCTTTCCCTAGAGTGTACTCTGCAACATCTTGGAAATTAAGGTATATCAGACACACACACGTTTACAGATGTTTAGCTCCAATCTCTCCTCTGTTTTGATAAATTACATTTGTACGTTGTGCCCATCTCTCCCTATGAAGGCATCATTTGTTTCATTCCCCTTGCTTATTCTGGGCCTTAGTACAGGCATCCACAATGACACATGATGGTGGAAACAAGGTGAGAGCACTAGTGCAGACCTCTCCTGCTGTATGTCGGGTATGTCATTATTGGCACTTGATCTAGTGGTATGCATTTGTTTAATGAAGCATGGTTGCTTTAACCTTCTATACTGTTCCTCCCTGAGAAGCATCAGCTGTCTCCTAGAAATTGAGTCTTGACACAGTAACTTGCCAGTTATTATTGTAATAACTGTCCCCCCACAGCAAAGAGTAATTTGATAATCTTCTCTAACTGTACATGTTACCCTTTGCGTGAAGTGTTAACCCATTACTAGATTATACTAAACATTAATTTATTGGAAAATGTTGAAGAAATTCAGTCCTGGAATTCTAAATTTGTTTTTCCTGCATTTACCCCTTACATGACTGGATTCACTAGAGAAATTAGGTCTCAAAGTAAAATAATTATAGAACTTATTTTGCCATAAAAATTTGAACCTAAAATCCTATCAGGAACAAGCTTTCTGACTTAATGTTACCTTGATATTACTAGCCTTAACAAATATGCCATTTGCATTAGCTAGTTTGAAAAATCACATATATAACTAGAAGTTGAGACCTATGTAGCTTGGGATTAAGTAAGTATAAAGGAAGAGTCCTATTCAGTTAACAGATACTATAAAGGTGGCTTTATTTCTATTGTTAACATCAGAGGCTTACTGCAAACATCAAAATCAATAAAGGATTTAATTTAACTGAAGAAAAGATGTGTTTGAGGCAAAGTAGTATTATATTTCAAGAATTGTTTTCTTTCTCTTTCTTGAAATTTTGCTAATCCGAATGTGACTACTACTTTCATAGCTACATTTTATTCTTACTGCTTGATTCCAAAACAGTTGTTAGTCCCCTTGAAAGAAGAATTCAGCTAAGTTTTATTTAATACTTTGTTTGTGTTCTCTGGCAAGTCACAGATCTTCTAGCTTGACTATTAACATAAATCAAAAGATCTCGTTGAAAAAACAGACTGTCTAGGAATTGCTAATGCTATAGGGAATCTGGGCCTGGAAGAAATGCAAATGTTCTGATATTTGCCTACCTTTCCTTGCAATCCACATATCATGGACAGAAAGATTACAATAAAGATGTAAATAAATGGCTGAACTACTTCTTTGCACACCTTTTTCAGTTGGATGCACTTTCTAATCAGGTTTTTAGGCAAAGACTTTGTGATACATGAAAACTAGTGCTTGTAGTTTGATGAAAGCTCGGTGTTATGAAAACTTCAAAGGCAATGATTCAATGTGAATTTCTCTGGTTTGAACATTGGTGATGTCGTGGTTTAGGCCCATCAGGGAACAAAGACCACGATTAGCCTCAAGTACCGAAGAGGCTGAGAATTGCTCAAGGGCAGGGAGGGCTTAATTGCCGCTTAAGGTTCAGGACAAAACAGACCAGGCTACTTGGTCTGGGGAAGAAAACAGAGAAACAATTTAATGCAACATCAACTAAAACATACCCCAAAAACCCAAAACATAACCAAAATGAAACAACACAGAGTAATACATCAATGAAGAGTCCAACCAGCCTTTTTAAGAACACCTTCTTGCCACCCCTCCCCTCTTCCCGGGCTCAGAGCCCTGATCCCGGTGTTTTTACCTTGCCCCCCCCGAAACGGTTCAGGGGGGCAGGCAGTGGGGGTTTCAGTTAGTCTGTTCCCGATAGCTTCTGCCGTTTGTCCCTCCTCAGGACGGGTGAACTCCACACCAGTCCTCCCTGCAAGTCCGTGGGGTAACTCACACGCATGGCAGCCCTGCACGGGCTGCTCCGATGCGCACTTATTCCAAAAGCTGCAGCTCCTCTCTGCCTCTCGTGTGGGGCTGCTTTGCGGCGTGCAGGCTCTCCAACACGGCCTGGGCCATGGCCGTCTCCCCACACAGTCCCTCGCCCGTCCGGGCTCACTCACATGGAGCTGCTGGTAACTCTCGGTCCTGCCATGGATCTCCATAGGTTGCAGGGGCACAGCTTGCATTCTCGCCATGGCTTGCAGAGGGGTCTCTGGTCTATCGCTTCTCCTTCCTTCCTCCTTCTCTGGCTGAAGGGTCCGCGTGGTCGCCTCCACCTTGTATCACTCTCACACCTCCTGCCTCGCATTCCGAATTCCCGTCCCCTAAATAGTGATGGCAGAGGCGCCAGATTGGCCCATCCGGGCCGGAGGTGGGTCTGAACCCAGGAGCCGGGGGAGAGTCCGCAAACTCTTTACCGGGTCTTCACTGCAACCCGCTCCCCCTGTTACTAAGCCAAAAGCTGCTCCT
Source organism: Colius striatus (assembly GCF_028858725.1). Lineage (NCBI taxonomy): Eukaryota > Metazoa > Chordata > Aves > Coliiformes > Coliidae > Colius > Colius striatus. The sequence continues at coordinate 30,554,167 of NC_084762.1, forward strand.
TGCTAAACCAGAACAGGTGATAACCTCGGTCTAGAACACCAGACTGTAACACGTACATTGCTAAACACTTGTGCTGCATTGACCTTTCTCAAGATTGTTTGCAGTTGGATATTTCACCACACTGTACCTGCAACTGTATTGACTAGAGTATTTTGCCTGTCAGGATTAAGTTAATGTTGTTATCTTTCGCTGTAATGGGTTTTGAGCCTGCTGATGTCTGCCTGTAAATGCAACTGTAAATTACTTTACAGTAAGGCATGATGATTTGTTAAGTCTCTTGATAGGTTCTTTAGTCAGATTTAGCGTAAAACATAAGGTGAAAAGTTTTTGTTCACTGATGTTCTGTGTTGTAGTTGATGTTTTCAGAACCTTGACACTAATATACATGAGAAATTTCACTCATTTCCTGGAAATTTGATACTCTTCAGAAAATGATGTATGAAAAGACTAAAGAAGAAATAAATGGTTATTTAATGTCTATATTTAAATCTTATTTTTTAAAATTACTAGGAACTTCTAGTTTTCATGTAAATTATTTCTATCCTTGTAACAGACCCCAGTTACACAGATAATTGTCACATTTTCTCCAAATGCTGACAGCAAGACTTACCATTAACTTCATGCTCCTTTATATGTATTCAAAATCACAAGGATGAAATAAGTAAGCAGGTTGGTACAGAAAACATTACACCTCGGCTGTCCTGTGGCTGATGTGCCAGATGTGTCTCCTGTCCAGCCATGAATGAAAAACTCTCCTATAATTTAAATCTCAGTGTAATACTCCCTGCTTTGATAAATGCAATCCTACCATGTTTATATTTGTTCAGGACAATTCTGTAAAAGTTGATTTAATTTACAGTCTGGTGCCTCTCAGCTGCTGCCCTTTGCCTATGACACCAAGCATCAAGCTCCCAGTTTCCAATCTGAGTAGCTACTGGAACCTATCTACATTTTTTCAACATGCTGACAGGAAATGAGACAAAATAGATACTGGAATAGAGTAACCAGTGGCATCCTTGAGGTCTAGAAGGACACATTTGTCCTCAGCAGGATGACACATTGGCAAACACTAGGAGATGAAAAAGAGGAAATACTCTGAAATCTCACGCCAAAAAATCACTCCTTGACACTGATCATATCAAACATGAAAATATAAATGGAAGGCAAATTTGACCTCATTGAGAAAAAAATCATGCATTTAAAGGAGATTTATTTTAATAGTATTAAAAAAATTAGAAAAACATCATAATGAAAAGCTAAAACTTAGAAATTTCATAGTATAAAAATTCAAATTAATTTGGTTTGAGACTACATTTTATCTCATATATACAATTATCTATTATAAACAAATACACTTGAGTTTATATTGTAAATAAATTTTGGATTTACGTTTTTTTTTTTTTTAGTTTTAAAACATTAGGTTTTAGTTCAATTTCAGTCCTGGCTCACTGGAGAGGTCTCACTGGACTGGAAGATGGCAAATGTAACACCCATCTACACGAAAGACTGGAAGGAGGATCCTGGGAACTACAGGTCTGTCAGCCTGACCTTGATGCCACAAAGGTTATGGAAAAGATCATCCTGAGCACCATTGTGAGGCACATACAGGATAACCAAGGGTTCAGACCCAGTCAACATGGCTTTATGAAGGGCAAGTCCTGTTTGACCAATCTGCTCTCCTTCTATGATAAGGTGACTCGCTTAGTGCATGAGGGAAAGGCTGTAGATGTGGTCTTCCTGGACTTCAGTAAGACCTTCAACACAGTCTCCCACAGCATCCTTCTGGAGAAACTGACTGTCCACAGTTGCACATACTCTGACATGAGTGGAAAATTCGATGGATGGCCAGGCCTGGAGAGTGGTGGGGAATGGAATTAAATCCAGTTGGTGTTCCCCAGGGCTCAGTGTTGGGGCCTGTTCTGTTCAACATCTTTATCAATGATCTGGATGAGGAGATCAAGTGCACCTTCAGTTAAGTTTGCTGATAACACCAAGCTTGGCAGGTACGTAGACCTGCTTGAGGTTAGGCAGGCTCTTCAGAGGGACCTGGACAAGCTGGGGAGATGGGCCAAGGCCAATTGCATGAGGTTTAACAAGGCCAAGTGCCAGGTCCTGCAATTGGGTCACAACAACCCCAGGTGACACTACAGGCTTGAGGCAGAGTGGCGGGAAAGCTGTCCTGTGGAAAAAGATCTGGGAGTGTTAATCAACACCCAGCTGAACATGAGCCAGCAGTGTGCCCAGGTCATAAAGAAGGCCAATGGCATCCTGGCCTGTATCAGGAATAGTGTGACCAGCAGGACCAAGGAAGTGATTGTCCCCTTGTATTCAGCATCGGTGAGGCTGCACTTCAAATACTGTGTCCAGTTCTGGGCCCCTCACTACAAGAACATTGAGGTGCTGGAACATGTCCAGAGATGGGCAATAAAGCTGGTGGAAGGTCTGGAGAACAAGTCTCATGAGGAGTAGTGGAGTGAACTGGGGTTATTTAGCCTAGAAGGAAGAGGCTGAGAGGGAGATATGATCACTCTTTACAACTACCTGAAAGGTGGTTGTAATGAGGTGAAGGTCGATCTCTTCTTTCCAGTAAGGAATGATATGACAGAAAGAAATGGACTCTAGTTGTACTACAGAAGGTTTAGATTGCCCATCAGAAAGATCTCTCACCAAGAGGCTTATTAAGCATTGGAATGGGCTGCCCAGGGAGATAGTGGAGTCACCGTCCCCAGAGAACTTTAAAAGATGAATAGATAAGGTGCTGAGAGGTATAGAATCATAGAATGGTAGGGTTGGAAGGGACCTTTAGAGATCATCTAGTCCAATCCCCCTGCAGAAGCAAGTCAACCTGGATCAAATCACATAGAAACATGTCCAGGCAGATCTTGAAGACCTCCAAGGAGGGAGACTCCACAACTCCTCTGGGCATCCTGTTATGGGGTTGGCAATGTTAAGTTAGTGGTTGGAGTCAATGATCTTAAAGGTCTTTTCCAATCATAATGATTCTATGATTCTATGAAAATACAATATTATTTGTCATGTAGAATTGTTAGGTTTTTTTACATGGAAAGCACTACATTGGAATATTTTGGACTGGGTTTATGATTTCTTTGCCAATGATAACCATTTTAATCTCAGGGTTAGAATAGGAAAGCATGTTTCCATCAGAGCAGCTGTTGTACCAATCAGCTTTAGAGAATTCAGTTTTTATTTTGTTTCTAGTTCTGTGAACCACAGCTACTGGATTAAGCTCATCTGCATTTCAACACCTACATTATAGATATTATACTTGGACAGTTTTCTAGTCTTTCTTTATAAGTGGTACCATTTAAGATGATTGCCTCTCTCTGCTGAATGTAATTGGAGTCTAAGTATCAGGAGTGACTAGAACTCTAACGTTTTAAGTTCAAGTGAATGCTAGAAAGTATGAGCAAATTGTGCCCCAATGGTATTTACTTTTCTTTGTTTCTGCAAGTTACACATGCTCCAGGACAAATGCAGGGGCTTTAATCTATACCCCAGTGAATCTTTCTTCATATCCTGCCACAGCTAAGTATAAAGAGTTAAAATCATTAAAGTTCCCATCTTTGACCAATGTGTAACTCACAAATCCATTCACAGATTTAAATTTTCTGTTTTCCTAAAAAGAAACAAGCAATTATATCATCAATTAGTTTATAACAAAATAAAATCAAAAATCCAAAATAAAATATGAAAAAGACATCAGTGCTTTTATGTGCTATGGTATGGTGCACAAACCAAATACTATATATACATCTACTAATAATTAACCTTCCAAGTTTTACACTCTATTTAGAAAACAAAAATGAGTGAAAAAGATGAAGGAGGAGAGGAGAGAGCTGAAGTTCTAAATTTAGATAGAAATGAACAATAAGGTAACAGAAGAACCACTGTCTCTTAGCTGAGTGAACATTAGTTATGACTTATCACACTTTGTCTCGCCAGCGTTTTACAAGCATCAGGAATGAAGTAAGGTAATTCACATATGGCCAGAAAAGTAGCAGCACGTCCTTGAGTTTTAAGGTCATCTGTTGAAGCTAAAGTACTCCTAATTAGGTGTTAAGGAAAGGCACCTGTCATCTATAAATACTGAACTAGAATGCCTGAACTAGAATGACATGGGACAGTTTGCTTGTAACAAAAGTTGCAGCTGCTATTTCCTCAGTTCCACCTGGATCCTTACAGGAAGGCCCATCAGGTTGCAGTCAATAAAGGCTCTATAGTGGCTTTGCTTGAGGGAAGAGAGCAGGATGTGCTAATACAGACTTGCATGTTATGATCTAAATGCTTCTTTCGTGTTGACTGGAAACACAAAGATTTCCAGTGTAAATTTTTGAAAAAGACTTTTTCTGTCTATAGTATGCAGTAAAAGAAATATATACTATAAATCAAAGAAGTTTTCAGAAAACTTATTAAAGAATTTTGAAGATAGATTTAGCAGAGAATTCAGCATACATGCAAGCAAGGTAGTGTATATTACTGAAAGTAAAATAAAACCCCAAAAAGTAGCAAATGGAAACTCTGGGCAGTAAGAGTATACAAACCTTCTTGGGATTATGAATTTTCATTCTAGCTGGCTGCACATCTTTCAAGAGCTGATTGTATTGTAATAAGTTTAGAATCATTATAACCACAGTTCTTCCTCCCTACCTGTAGAGCCAGCTCTTAGTCTCCATCTACTGCTGAACTTGTTTCACTGTTACTCATACCATTGTTAAAGTGCATGCTAAAAATTGTAGATTATTTCTCTTCACTGCACAGTACATTGTTTTATCATGGATAATGTTTTATTTATAAGGAAAATAAATTGTCAGAGTTAAAAAACACAATGCATTTTGTTCTAGGCAACACATTGCTTTTATCATACAAATAATTTATTGGTTCTGCTCCCAGACGAGTTCAGTGCTGACCTTTCCAGGTATACTGAATATTGGTGTATAATTCGTCTTGTTGGGAAAATGTATTTATTTTAGCTGTTTAATACATACTGTCATAACCTTTGTGTTGAGGAGCAAGTTTGTTGTTTTAATTCTGAGATATATTGTTATAGCAAAATGAATGGAAAACAAAAATTCCTTTGAATTCTGAGGAAAAGAGATTGATTTCAATCTGAGTATATAATATCATCTCTATTATTGGATTGGAACCAAAACTAGAACAGCTATATTTCCTGGTTACAGGACAGGCACAACCTCATTCCAGTTCAAACTGCAAATGCTCAGCCCAAAATGGCAGACACATTTTCAGAACAGCTGGCTGCATTTTAGTAACACTAATTGCAAGCTTGAATAACCTTCAAATGTTGCTTCATAGCATCACTACCTTATACAACCAGGTCAGTCACCACTTCAGCCTATTTCTAGGTGCCTTGCAAGTTTTACGAAAGCTATTTTCATAAAATTTAGATAGAATGTGCATTTTAGCAACATAACAATACTGGAAGTTCATCCAATGAGGTAAAACTCTCCAGTTACAGGTTACCAAAACCCATTTGTTTAGCCTTAAATGCTAGAAAAAATGCCACAACTACCTTTTTCTTAGTCTCAGTATAGAATCCTCTCTATACTTCACAAATTTAGGTTAAAGATGTCCAAAGACTAAAACCAAGCTGGAGTAGTGAAATCATTTAGAATGATGAAACATATTTTGACTGAAATGCACATAAAGTATCATGCAGATGTTCTATTTGAAGTGCTACCTTTGTATATATAATGTCTAATAACTAACTTTGAAATAATCAGTTAATTTTTTTTTCTGAATATTCTGAAATTTGCACTATAAAAAACGTTTCATTATAGTAACTTCAGAGAAACAGTATGCAAGCCTGTGACTTATACTTCTAGAAGAAATGAATCTCTGAAAATAAAGTTGCATTTGGGGATATTTTTGCTAAACATCAATTATATTATTTGGTGTTTAATTTTTTTAGTTTTCTTCTATAGACTGATAAAAATCTGTCCTCATGCTTGGTATTTATCCATTTGAACATCGTTGCTGAAAAAAGTGTTTATTAGTTTGTCGTTTCTTTTAAGGAAAGGGAGAAAAATATTTTAAAACCAGAAGAATACTCAGAGTTGGAAGATCAGCAACGGCTTCCAAATATTTCTAGCTTCAACAGCTGCTCCAAGAGTTTAATATCACTTTATGTTTTGGTGATTTCAATACACCTTCTGTTTAGACAGCTGCCCAAATGCATGTTCATAGGCACACAGAAGAGAAACTCTGCCATAAAGTGTGTCACCTGTAAAGAAGAAAGGCTCTGAGTTTGAATAGCCCTACGTCTGCAATTCTTATCTCTACTGTAATTAATTTGGATAATTTCTGTCATTTACTGTTTGAGATTTGAAAAATGGAGAATATTTACCTTTATATGTACTCATTTTCAGTTTGTCAACTTATGACATAAATGACAGGAAAAATAATTATTTTTTTATGTATAGTTAAGTTTTTCTGCTTGAAATGAACATAAAAAATGATACAATTGCCCCTCAAAAATAACAAAATGTTTGAAAATATTATGAGAAAGATTTTAATGCCAGTATCTCTCCTGCTCTCTCTCTGGCCCATTTATTTAATATTCATTATTTAACAGTAATATTTAATTATTTATGTGAAGCAGAATAGCATCAACAAGAGAAGCTGAAAAAAAAAAGACTGACTTTGTAGAGCAGTGGTTATTATACTTACCCATGATGTGGAAGATAGAAGATGGAAGTGTGAGTTTACGTTCAAAGCAGAGAAAGCAAGACTTGAAGCTGATATATTCCTATCTTGTTTCAATCAGGAGATAAAGTTTTTCCATGACACAGACCCTCTAGTATTATTTTCCATTCTAAATTTTCAAGGGATAGTACTAAATCCACTGCTGGAATTTTTAAAAATAAAAATGATGTACTACTATAGGAAACGGAGATGATTCCCTTTGGTCTGTAACATCAACCTAGATGTCTCAATAGACAGCTTGCTGGGATCTCAGTGAGTCAGTACATAGCACTTTTAATATATACGATCTCTGTCTAATCAATGGAGAATTTTACCTCCTCTCAAATGGCAGTATGGAAAGTCTATGGACTATAATAGGAGATGACTTGAGGCAATGTACAGAAAATACAGAGATGTCTTTGAATATCTCCTTCTAGAGTGGGAACCTCAGACCTGCATGATCCAGAATGAAGATTTCTGTTATTTCCAGCTTGTCAGTGCCTGGACTTTTAGAAAGAAAAATGCTAAAAGTGGGGGCAGACCTTGGACCATAGATGTCCAGTTCCTTCCCTGGCCTATAAGGATACAAAATCCATACCACAAATTTTTGTTAGAATAGTTTGTCCTGGGAAAGTGGGACAAGGAGAGAGAATAATAAGCTGCCACTCTCAACTAGCACTGAGACACTCAGAGAAAAGAATTCTGAAATTGGAAATGGTTTCTAGTACAGTTTGTGCTCTCTGTCCTCACCATAGGCCACTGTACTCCTTTTCAAGGAAAAAACCATTTGCCTTTTCCTGACATAAGCACCACCTGTCACCAAGGAATCCATTCCCTTCTGTACCTGTTGGCATAGATGCCTGGTATGGAGAAGAGATTAGCAGGAAATTAGGTGAATAGCTGCATTCTTTCCATGCAGTCCAGCTGTTGCTCTAAGTGGGAAGTGGAAGACAGAAAAAGAGAGAAACAGAACTGGTAGAAGAACACAGTGCTGGTACTTCAGGATGCTGAGCTTAGTCTGGGTCCTTCTGTCTGATGAGGTGATTGTAGAGTTGGTAAAAGGAAGACCAGTTTGCTGAAAGGCTATCAGGCTATCAGTCATTTTGGCGGTGGTGGCTGCTGGAATAACTCTATCTGTTTCCAGAAAGGTGCAGCAAAGTGGACGGGAGATACTTGTGGACTAGACTGTTGAAGTGTGCTGTGTTATGCAAGAAGGGACTAGAGTCCAAGACCTACCCTCTACCAGAGGAATATCTAACAGCCAGGCTCTGCAAGCTTCACCATCTCCATTTGTCTCTAGAAATCAGGACATTCAGTACTCTTCAGATCTCTCATGGTCTCTTAGTGTTTCATGACATACCAACCTGAAGTTACTCTTGCTTGAAGTCTGGATATGCGTGACTTTCATCAGTATTGTTTGTTCAGCAACAGTACCTCTGTTTCCATGCAGTACACAGCTAGGAAGGTTAACTTTTTTTGCAGTTGCATTTAGCACCCTCTACATTTGTTTGAAAATTAGATTTACCTCATTCTTTTCTTTAGTTCCGTGACTGTTGTTCATGATTCTCTGTTCTCCGTTGCCCATTCTAACAACAGGAAAAGTCTTGTATGTAAATGTTTTTTTTTCTGAAGACTTTAAAACAAAACTTAATATTTCAAAGGGAAAAACTATAGAAAAAGCTATCTATTACAGAATAATTTTGATAACTTGTCTTATTTTGCTTTGTGTAGTTAATAATACTTTTTTCAAAATCAAAATTTCACTGTTATTCTTCAATTTTTCCAAGTAACTTTATTTTAAATCTTCATCATGAATTATCACAACTCTGAGGACGATCTGCCCTACTCTCCTTCTAAAATTAGTTTTCCTGAATGTTTGTCTTGCTTGAGGTTAGACGGGCCTTGTCAAGAATGTAAAAATTTCAGACCAGTTTTATCATACCATTGAAGTCAGGAAATTCAATGCAGCCGCTTTGAATCATCCTTAGATGACACTTAGCTGTCTCCAATGATTACAGGTCATTTAGGTCCCTGAATTTCAGGAATATGAATTGTAACCTTAGTTTGATGTCTAAAGTAAGCTTAAATTGCTAGTGTATGTATGCCTTAATTGAGAAATGATTTGAAGTTGGCTTATTCACTTGTAGGAACAGGCCCAGTCAAGATGAGGATATATTTGCTTGAATTTAACCGCAAAATGAGGACATACTCTAATTATAATGTTCACACAGCTGCTATGCTTCAAAGCAATTCCAGGTCCCAATCTTGGAAGATTTGTTGTGAGGTACTCTTTGGCCTTGCAGAGTTTTGTTGACTTCAATGGGCCTATGAGTATGTATTGGTGCCAAGCATTGCAGCTGCAGTAATTAATTAGGATTGAGATGTGTTAAGAATGGGAAAAAGTGTAGTCTTTCTAAATCTTTTAATCCAGAGCTACTTTGCTGTCACGTGAAGATCTAAAACTTTATGACATTGATTTCCATGAGCATCATTGTGATGGTCAACATGCTACATACCTCATGGTAAGTGTGCTTAGAGACAATGACAATATTAATTCATCATTGAAACAGCTTTTAATTCCATTTCTAATTCCCAAGTATGTAAATAATGATGGCTTGGACTTAAATATTTGCAACTTGTGCAAAATACTTGAATATTTCCATAATTATTATTTGAAAAAGTGAGGATTCTTTTGGATCTCTAATTCAGACTCTAGGAAAGTGTTAGGACCTGAAGTACTGTTAAGGAGAACCATTGCAGAACCTGTCTATATCCTTCTCTTCACTCTTTTTAGATTACTTTGTTTTCCATGCAGCTCTTCTGCTTTTATGCTATTTACCTCAACTATCTTCACAGTCACTTGTCAACATCCTTTCATAACCATTATCCTACCCTTGGACCAGCCGTGCTGGAAATACCAGATGTGTAATAAAATTTCGCTCCCTCTTGTGGAAAAAAGGCAATAGGAAGCAGCAACAGCCAGCAAGGACTGATAAAAAGGTATACAGAAAATAATGCTGAGTGTCTGCTGTTATCAAAATGGGATAGAATATAGATTTGCAATTGTTTTTCTAGACTCCAACATAAGGGCTAAGAACACAGCATTTCCAAATTGAAAACACTCTAGAAACATGTTAGCAACAAGAGTTAAATTCCATGGCCAAAAAATCACTCAGTCTTGTTGATACATCTGCCTTGTTAGTAATAAATCTGCAGGAGATCTAAATCTTCTACCAGCTACATCCTTTGTGGTTAAAGTTCCTTTACTTCTCATAGACTTGGCTGGAGCAAGTCTGATCAGGACATGGGCAAGAAAATTTCAAGAGAAATTCAGAATATTTAAAGACATTTCTTTTTTGTAAGATGGTACAGAAGTCATGCCAGTTGAAGTGGTAGAAAAGCATATTCTGATTCTAGAGAGGATAGGTTGTCAGGCTGCATGCTAAACTGGTTTGTTATTTAATCTTGATCTTTATGTGCTTGTAGCATGAGGAACATAAAATGTGTGTTCTCATCATGCTGGGCAAGTAGAGCCCTGCATGGATCACAAACTGAGCTAAAAACAAAACTAACAGATTAAAACAAAAAAATCATACAAGTAAGGGGAATGATAGGACAATAAAAGCAATGGTAATTTCCACATTATTTCAGAATTATAGAACTCCATCTATTTAAATACCTTCTTTTCTCCCCCTTTACTTGGTTCTATTTGACTGAGGGACTGTACAAACAGTATTCAGATTCTTTTCTATAACATCTAAATCTTTTTGGCACTCAATGAGAATGAAAATCATTACAGAAGCACAATATTATTAAGGCAAATATTTTAGCTTACTGCATACGTTATTCCTATTACAACATCTGGAAAGAGGAGATCTGCCAGGTAGTTTAGCAAGTGTAAATTACAGTTGACAGGGATAATTGATACTCCTGGGCTGTCTTTTCTCTATGGTCAACTGGGACATTTGGAGCTACACAAGTTTTTATACATCCTTCAGCTAAATTGAAAATCCAAATGTAGAATGCTACACTAAGAACAATGTGTGGATTTGAGGAAATTCTTGAAAGAAAGAAAATTCTTTCATAGTTGGTGAATAGATTGTACTGTCCTATAGCTGTATTGTATTTGTACCACTTTGAGATACAACATTTTTCTTTTAAGTAAGGCACAATCAGCACCATGCCTGAGAAGTATGGAATAATATTGCATATATTAAGCATACCAATATTTCATGACTCACTTCTCAGTGAAGTGGAAAGCAAGTAGTGAAATAGCATTTAAGAAGAGTTGTTGTACTCTAAATCTTACCTCACTGAAAGAGTTTTCCTTGAGTTCTTGTGAACGTACGATGATGTCATATGTAGGAACTCTAGTGTTTTGTCTACAAAACTGGTCTTGGCAGACTTGTGCACAGGGCTATCCTTGTATATTTTAACAGATGACCATGGAATATATGACCTGAGGGCAGGACTCAGGTCTCTGGTCATACATAAAGAGAGATGCTTGCAACCCCAAACCAGGTGATGAACCTCTTCAAAACCATAGGAGTTAAAAGGGATAGGTATGTCAAATGTTGGTTTTGACTGGGTTTTAAAGATCTTTTTTCTCAGGTATCTAACTTCCATTCACTGAGTGGGAAGTTTAGGTCTTTTATGCTCTATTGTCCTGTGCTGTTCAGAGAGCTAATAATTCCTTTTGGCATGTGAAAACTAAGAACACTTTTATTTTCTTATTTATAGATATGTTACATTTTTTTTTCTTATGTTTTGAAAGAGAAAATTGAAAAATAATTTCCTTTATAAACCATATGCTAGAACATCAATTGAAGAGTTCACAGGTGTCCTGAAAAAAACTGATGACATTTGCAAGTAGCGCAAAGAATGAAGATGATTGATTGAGTCTTGAGTTTATGTGACAATTTTAATGCTCACAGAAAATCCTCTTAGCTGACTTTCAAAAATGGTGCATTTTTAAGACTCTTTGCACCTTCTTCTAATGCTTTGAGACAGAAATATTTTAGCACTTATTTTAAGTACGTGCTTGGTCATACATGAAGCAGTGATAGTGTTTCTTTGAGAAACAAATCCACTGCATATAAAGTTGCAAAATTAAAAGAGCATGTTCCATTCTTCCTTCTCTTGGGAGAAATCTGCTGAGACTTTGATCTTAGACATGTTGCCTTATTACTTGACATAACATCAGTATCTTGCACAGCATTTCTAAGGATTTATAGAAGGGCATAAATAATGATTTTTTAAGAGCCTTTGTCAGTTTTAATATACATAGTACCATCTAATCCAATTTGCTAATCCAAAGATTGCTTCTCTGATATCCAGAGCTGTTTTTAAGAATACTTCAGTCAACCAAAAAAGTGTTATCAGGACAATCTTTCAGTTAGCTGGTTTTCATCCTGTCCCAATCTTAGCTAGTTTTAGCTAGTCTTCAATTTGTGAAGTTGTATTAAAGTTATCATTGATAAGATGGGAAATATATGATGGATCTGCTACATCAGATGTGCTTTTACATTGTAAATGATGACATTCCAAAAAAAGAAAAAAAAAAAAGAACCAGTGTGAAAAACTGTCAAATACTTTATATGCAACCTGTATGAACAAGACACTTCCCACAAAAACTGTGCTTTTCAGCTGTGTGGGCAAATTACAATATTCAGTCTATTTGAGAGAAGGTCTTACGAAGACTGTTCTGTGATTGGAACCTTATATAAAAAAATGTGTGAGAATGTACTACAAACATCTTGCAGACATCCTGATATATGTACAAGAGAATATTCAGAAGAGCTCATTGGCCTAATTTTCCTCTCAGTGACTTCAGAGACAACATAGTTTAACTGGAGTAAGTGACAAAAAAGACAAAAGCAACCAACATTTTGATGGTTTCTGGAAATCCAGACACATTTCAGGGATGCTACAATGTGATTTCAGTAAAAAAATTTCTCATCAAGGATATTATTGTGAACTGAAACCACCTTTAGCTTCCAAAAGGTGCTACTGCATAATTTGATATACAATGGAAACATAATAATCCAGTCTTGTTGCAGCAAAGACACAAAGAAAGGTCTCCATGTGAAAGAAACCGCCGTAGCGTTCGGTTTAGGCATATGTAGGGGAAGAGTCAACGTAACTGGTCATTTTTTGCCTGGACACCTTTTCATGATCTTCTAGCACATGTGTTTGATGCCCTTGAGATGTCAAAGTGAATATTAATTGACTTTTTTACAACTCTGTTATCCAAAACACTGTCCCCATGACCTTCATGGAATATGGTAAATTACTAGTCAGAGCCCATCTGAACCCTTTCCAAGCCAACCTCTGGAATATCAGAAATATGGCCACCTTGAAAATTTCTAACTAAACAATTTCATCCTAATTAAAATTGCTGACTAAACAAAATGTCTGCTTTTCTAGCAGAGCACATAGAGCTCTCCTTCAGTTAATTTCAAATGCCATGTTTTGATAAATATCCTGAAACTCTTGGGGTATTTTATTTAAAACTTTTGAAGACCAGCAGTTTGCTCTTCAGCTTCCAGATGAACTGGGGAAATGTTGTCCTCTTTTCTCTAGTTATTGCTGGCTCTCAGCTTTGTCTTCCAGGACAGCTTGGGAGAGGTAAAACAGCTCACAGAAGGATTTACTATTCAGCTGGAAGGTCCTGATGTCAGACTATATGTACAAGTCCATGCATAACAGATTTAGTAATACTTGGTAAATGATCTCTGTCTTAATCCATCACTACATACAAAGCTAGAATGGATGCATGTCAGGAATCTGTTGCAAGAACAATAGTATTAGTTGTATTAGTTTCTTAAAAGACTTCCCTCTCTCAGGAGTTATACCTGAATAAATGCTTAAAAATGGCAATGCCACCGCTATGATGTCTTGAGCGATGATCTACCTTGAATCCTTACCCCATTATTCTACAGAAGATTGACACTCAAATTTTTTTTACTTGAATAGTGAATAAAGAGAGGGGTTTTTGTTTTAACTTTATTTTAATTTTTCTAGGTTTTTGGGGGTTTAGAGGGTTTTTTTTGCTTCTTTTGAAGACAGGGCAGAGCTATCCAAGTCCAGCAAGATGGTTAGGAAACCTCAAGAAAACTGTGTACACTTCTTCTCTACAACTGTAACATAGCCTCTAAGTAGTCAAAAATCTTAGTTCAAATTAGTACTAGCATCAATTAATTTGGTTCTAGGTTTTGATTTTTAGTGTGATTTTATGTCTCATCTCTTTCCTCTGTTGTATAACAAATAGTGCCTATTTTCAGAGAAAGGAATACCTGTGTGTGACATGAGCAGTGACTTCAAGATTTTGTAGAAACCAAATACAGAAGCTGACTAAAGAGATGTGAAGAACGTATACACTTGTTAAGTCTAATTTGAAATATTTGCCATATCAGGCATAGAAATCTCTTTCTACATCTGTTTTTGTGCAGATGAAAATTAAAATAATATTTTTTTCAGTGAAGAGTAGAAAAAACAGTCTCCCTGCATATAAAGCATTTAAATATCAATTGTCTGCTGCTTTTCACCAATAAAACATTATTAAGTCTTCTTTTAATCACTCTATTTGATACTTGATATATAGCACTAAAATGTTTATCTTGCAAAATGTACAGCAAACCTTCAGTTTAGGACCAAATTAATAGTCTGGAACCATGAGAATCTGACTCTATCTGAATATTGATGATCTTACTTTTCCAGTCTCTCTGGGATTGGGGGTGTGAGGTGTTGATCATTGCTTCTCACTGATAAGCAAAATATTTCCAGAGCGTGAAGAATTCTGTGGTGTGTGAGAAGGATAAACCATAATCTGCATCAACACACTAACTTCTCCTCTGCCATTTGCATTGAAAATCAGGTGGAAGTTATGCTAAGCTCTCTATTATAGCCTCATGTATGTGAAAGGTCTTCCCCTTCATTTGAATAAGGCCTCTTATGCATGTGAAAAAAGCACATTTAAAAGGAAGGTCCTTTAATTAGTGTGGCATTTAGAAGCAGAATCCTTAAATGTTCAGTTTTTGTGATGCTAAATTGTGGAGTATTTTCAAATATGTTCTAGCAGTCTTTTCCATTAACCATTTTTATTTTTATTTATTTTTAAAAGGAAATGACATGCTCTACAATGTGAAGGAGTAGATTAGTATGACTAGCTAGATTAAGGAAAATTTAAATCAGAGTGTTTGATGAAAAGTAGGAAAATGTTTAAATATAGGATTAGACTTACAATATAGAAAGCAGTCAAGGAGATCAAAAGAAGTCTGTTCAGAAAGTCCTATTAAAAAGAGAAGAAAAAATCTATTGAGTGAATTCTTATAGCTAAATGATTAAAGTGTTTTTAATTTATTACATTCAATCTGACTTTAAAATAAAAACAAACAATACAGAGTGTGCCTGAAGTAGAGAATGTATTCAATTTTTTATAAAGGTGAAGTGACTGGGCCTATATGAAACTGTCATAAAACATATATGAGACTATGGAATTTAACTTAAAAGGAGTTCGCTGGAGAATAATTTTAAATCTGGCATGCAGCTTTATGGAGACAGAAGTTAACTGATTGGCATCTATATGAATATGGATTTTTTTAAATCCATATTTGATTTTCTATCAAATGTAACCTAATGACTACATCCAAGCAAACCTTGGAAGAACATGCTTAATCCTCCAGGGAGTCAATAGAAATACCTCTAATTTTGTATTGTACAACTAACCAAGATCATAGGAATGACTTCTGTATCTCAGCCATCTAGGTTTGTTTTGGTTAGTTTTTAATTAACATTAAGTTCTTAAATCCTGGTTAAAACTCTGTTGAACCAGACCATACATACATATTTATCCTTCACTGGGATAAATACTCATAGTTTGGAGTACAATGTACTTTTCCTATTAAATTGAAGGGATTTTTTTTTTTTTTTGTAGGAATCTGATTCTTTAGTAGGTTTTCATTATAGAGAATAAATAAATAGCAGGCACGTGAATATTGTACAGCTGTATGAGCAGTGTAAATCACCTATAAAATAAACTTTCCATTCTCCTGATCTACTTTTGTTTTAATGCTTTAGAAAGCAAAAATAAAAAAAAGAAGCTTTAGTGTAGAGTAAAACCCCTTAATGCTCAAGTGAACCACATAATTCTTTCTGACTTGATTCCCTAGTCCTTCATTTATTCAAATAAATATCATTACAGCAATGACGATTTTCAATCAAAATGCATACAAATTTGTATTTCAAAGTTCTACTTTAATTTGATGTGATTATTCAGTAATAGATGTGGACTTCTTACTTTTCTTAGGTTCCTCTATCTCCAGGTGAACTTGTTACAATTAAAATGGAAAAGAGTATAATTTCTATGGTCCCCCTTCCTAGCAGTCCTTCCCAACGATATTTGCAGTCATTCTTTCCAGTTGTCATCTACAGCAAAGTACATTTAAGCTGTTGATAGTTTGAATACTGATGTGTGGAATGGACAGCTTTTCCAGTTGCTTGTTAGAAAATAAATGATAATTTTTTCTATCTAGTTCACAGTAAATGGCATCCATTCATTCCTTAGTTCAATAATGACAAAATACAGGATCGAATCATTTCCAAAAGATGTACATATTTTGAAAACATTCTTGATGTAAATTAGCGAGTCTGGGTTTCCATTTTTATCTAATGAATTTCAAGTAGGATTAATTTATTGCTTCTTCTTACTATAGTATCACAAAGGTATGGTCAGTTGATTAGTTTATTAGTGCTTACTGGCAGTACTCAAGGGCCACATTTAGAACCTGGGTTGTCTTGCAATCAGAGCCAGAGAGCCTTGTGTCAGTAAAATTTCTAGTTGTTCCTACAACAACTTTAGTTCCACAAATAGGAGTGAATGGTGGGAATATCTGTATATAGATCTACAAGTGCTTTAATTTCTGTGCCCTTTGATGCTGTGGTAAGCACAGCTTGGCAATGCAGCTACACTCCAACAGATGAAAGTTGCTACCATTCAGCAGAATGGGAGACATATTGCCTGAAATGTAAACAGGAATAGCAGCATAAGGTGGGAATGAGGTAAAAAGTCATGTAAGCCTAGTGTTTAAAAGGAGGATAGTTGGGAAGTGGAAGAAATAAAAGTAAAAAAAATTGAGCATCAGTTTCTCAAAAATATAGGTTTAAATAATAGAGGACATCATAAATTAAAATATTGAGATGGCTATACACCTAAGCAAGCCTGAAACAATAGGTGGCTACTCAAACCTCTGAAGAAGCCATCCGGCTCTCAATTTGCAAATAAACATGATCCATCTCCATCTCACCAACTTTCTCTTTCTGGTAAAAGCTCAGAGGCTGGGTTACTCTTTACTTCTAATTTTCATGCTTATTTGCTAATTTTATCACATTCTTTTGCACATCTACAGCACTTTTACTTTACTCTTTCTATCCTGGCAGCTGGGAAGAGACTTATGATTCAGAGTTTTATTCATTCACTCCTGCAGTGAGACGAAGTGTAAAACTTAACATTGGTGTTGAATGTATTTGACATCTAACTACAGATCTATCAAACAGACTTAATCTATAAGTGACATACTAGCACTTTATTGACTTCAAGCAGTGTGGTCAGTAACTTTCTAGCTTTCTGTATTGCCAAACATTCTTAAAAATCACATATTCTTTTTTTCAATTTTTTTTTTTTTCTTTACTCCGAAATAGCATTGGAGAGACATGTTGGTACCATGATGTGCCATAAATATTTTAGTGATAATAAAGACGACAATAATTACTAAGACTAGAAATTAGAAAAAAGCTGTAAAGTACCCAGGGATCAGGACTGGGACAGAATGTTTTCATACTAGTATTAATGATTTAGCACAATTTTAGCAATTTTAGTGCTAAAATTGAATGATTTTACTGAAGTTAAATGATAGTACAAAGCAATATTGAAATATCATCTAAGAAGTATGAGATGTCTTCAAAACTAGATACAGCAGAAAGGGTATAAAAACTGATTTTTTTTTTTCTGTACAAATACAATCAATTAATATAACAGAGAAGTTATTTCTGGACACAATGTATGATTCCAATTATCTATTTTGAAAGTGAATTACACCAATAAAATACAGAAGACTGCTAATCAGGAGAATGAAAAGCACAACTGATGAAGAATTAAAGGAATGGGGTTTCTTTTCTTAGCAAAATAAGTGGTAAGAGGATGCTACTGTCCATAGGTGCACCAGGAAAAAGATGGAAGAGCAGATGGTAGACTGTAAAAATATAAAATGATGAATTACATAAGCTTAAATACAGTTTTGGTCAAAGACTTGGAGGAATATGAACAGGATTAGGACATAAGGAAGTAGGAGGAAATATTTAATTACCATAGAGTAAGTAGTGGAAGAAACTAGGCTTGATGACCTAAGGGTCTTTTTATGCCTCCCTCCTTTGCTGGGAAGCATTACTTTCTAGTGAAAGATAGAATCTGCTGCAATTACTATCTTAGATTAATTTATACATTGTTAATTAAGCCTCTTAAACATTCCAGCTCTTGTCATATAAACATGGAGTTTTGTGAGCTTGTGTACACCAACTTAACAAGCAAGTACCTGTTGTTAATGAGATCTACATACTATGAGAGTCCATCTGTGGAGAGCAAAAAAGCATGTGCAGCTGAATCACACAATAAACAACTTCATTGTGAATCTCCACAGTCTGCAAGGTAACTTCTTCTACTTTCATCTCACAGTGTATTAACATTGCTGACATGGCAAATTACTCTTGACTAGAATGGATGGATTAAATTCACACCCGTTGTACATTATCAAAAAGTTTTCTGTGTAAATGTTTCCTGAAGTTAAGAGGATTCTAACTATAGTCTGTGAAAGTGAAGCAAGCTACCTCCCAGGAAAGACTTCTTCTATCACAAGCAAAAGGACTCCACTGAGGAGATCATGCTGACATACCTGGCACATTAAGACTCAGCAAACTAAACGTTACCTTTCCTTTACAGAAAAGTCCTAGGTATGAAATTTAATTCCAGTATTCAAGAAGTAAAGCTTAAAATTTATAGATGCTTTACTTTTCTTATTAGAACAGCATGAAACAGGGGTCACAACATGGAGTATCCCTTCTAATTCAAATGATATGGTATGCAGCTAATGAGCTTTCAGAAAAATTGGATAAAAACTCACACTGAATCTTAAATCTATGAAGATGATTCATAAAATTTGATCAAAACTTTTCACAATGTCTCATTGTAAAAGTCACAGGATTCATTTTACAAAGTCAACAAACGTTTTACTTGACAAGCTTAGAATGAATGAAATACTGAATTTAGCACAGCTCATTGTAATTTCAAGAGCTTTATTTTGAATGACACTTCTGAGTTGTAATAATAATACATGGAAAACTCTCTTTCGCATCCACCACACTTTGCCCAGCAGGGTGGAGCATGCAGGTAAGAAAGAAATTCTTCAAAGGAAACATTGGCTCTCAGGAGATGTCTATGTTAGCTGAGTTCATGTACAAATCCTGAACTCTACCTGCCTATAAAATAAACAAAAATGTGTTAATTTTAAACAAAACTACATTTATCCATATGCCCC
Source organism: Colius striatus (assembly GCF_028858725.1). Lineage (NCBI taxonomy): Eukaryota > Metazoa > Chordata > Aves > Coliiformes > Coliidae > Colius > Colius striatus. The sequence goes on from NC_084762.1 coordinate 30,573,474, forward strand.
AAGTGTAAATATGTGTTAAACCATCTCTAAAAATAGAGTTCAAAGACAAATGTCTTTCCTATGGGAATCAATGAGAGAGAATTTCTTTTCATCTCAGTAAAACTTCAATTCAAAAGGAAGACTGTAGTCTTTGGGGAAATACCTAAAAAAAACTTGTTTTCGACAGTTTTGAAACAAGCTTACCTGAGTCTAAATTTCTGAGGTATGATAGACTTTATTAAGTAATTTTAAAAACAAAACCAGAAGTAACAATATCAAACCAGTAAAACTCTCAGAAGTCTGTTTCCTTTCTATACCTAAAAGCAAATACATGCCTTCAGCCTTGTTTCACTCAAAAAAAAAAAAAGTTCTATCAGGGAACTGTTCAAGGCACTGCCCAAAGCTGGTATGAAGAGCTTAAGAATACCTCCTGCAATCTTGGAAAAGTTACCCTAGGAAATCAAGTCTCCTCTCCTATCTCTAGAGAACTACAAGTAATGCAATGAACACAGTCATTGTAATCCCAAAAATCATGGACATCCTCACTGCTAGAAGCACTTTAAATCACATGCTTAGCTGGCGTTAGAGTTAAGTCTCTAAGAGGCAGACTCACCCTCTGAGCTAGTACCATGACTACGTGTGTTCCCTATGCACAGACCAGATATCCAAGATTCTAGAAAACACTTGTGTTAACTGAGGAAGAACTGTCATTAATAAATATGAGCTATAGCAAATGTTGCCTATGTATCCTCTGTTCAGTAGTTCCCAAGAACATAACACTGTGAGAGGAATTTTTATCACAACTAAAGCTCAGTTCCATATGTGAATACTTTCTAGACAGTACCCCCAACAATTCTGCAGTATACACATCTGTAGATCACCATTACAAGGTCCTTAGCACTTTGCAGAAATCTAAAGTCAATCTCTTCAACTCATTATGTCATTGATTTTTAATGAAAATGGGATGATTCCTATTTTTACAGTAGACTTTGTGACCTGTCACTGTAGAATGACTTTCTGATATACCAGGTAATGAGTGAACAGAACAAATGCATAATCCCCGTTCTGGATAGTTTCTAAGCTAAGTAACACTAAGAGCTATGCTTAAGTTTGAACATATAGACTCAACTGGAAGAAAAAATAGAAAAAAGAATCAATGATATTTATTTGGAATTACACAAAATCTGTGTCATTTTACAGCTCATTTTGGTTTATATGTTTTCCTCTAGTAATACTTATCATCCTTTTTCATATACCAGCTTTCTGATGAACAGATGAATGAAAACTAGGATAAATATGCTAGAAGAGTTTATAACGTGTAGCACTGGGCTTTATGCAAGACATATCTGACTCATGAGAAACACTGTAATTGCAATTTAGACTCAAAATGTAGCTGCCTCTGGTTTGATATTCTTCAGGAGATGAAGATGAAAGAATTATCTGTATATGTGTGGGCTTATGGAAGAAAGGTTAGTTTCCAGGTAGCTACTTCTCTTCCAAAGTAAGTGTAATACATACAAGAAAGCCTGGATGCTTTTTTTCTCCTACATAAATTTAATGCTTCCAGCTCTTGCCGATTAGATGGTTCACTTGCTCTCACTCTCTCTTCTAAAATCCATGAGCGAATGTCATAATATTCACGTAAGCTTTTACTAAATGACTTTTTAAAGTGAAATGTTTGGGGGGGAAAAAGTGAGATTTCACACTAAAATTATCGAAGATGAATAAAAAAGGAAATATGTATTTTCCATAAGTGTCTTTGATTAAAAGATAGACTTATTTTCTCTTGAAGAAGAGAGGAATTTGATTTTAATTTTAAGCCTCCTGAAGTGTCCATATCTGTATCTCAACTGTAAAAATGAAAATGAAATACAGAAGATCTAAAACAGGAAAGAATTTTAGAGCAAGATGATAATATTTCAAGATGATATATATTCCAATATTTTTAGAATGTATTTTATTTTCTATGAAAACACTTTCTTGTACTTTTTCAAAACACCAACTTTTAAAATAGCTGAAGTTTATTTAATTATCTGAACTATTCAGTATTTGATATAGGTAGAGACAATTTTTCCCTGTCTGAAATATGCTGACTGTGTAAAGGAGAAAATTGCCATGACTTATAAAGCACATGGTTGATTTTAAATACATTGAAGGCATTAAATATATGTGTATATGGAAAAGAAGTGAAAAAGAAGTCCTGTAAAGAGCATAACAGATGGTTCCATTTCATCAAAAAGCTGTCTAGGGTTTCTTCGTAATCACTTTTTGATAATTTCTGAGAATTATTTTCCTTAGTTTATTTAGCTTGTGGATACTAATTGTCTGATTTCATATATCTCTTACTGAACGTTTGACTTAATTAAATGGTAAGACAAGACATCTGTTGACTATCTTTGATATTTATAAATACTTAGACATAATATAGAATGAAGATACCAAATTAGAAGAAAAGAAAAATGTGGCAAGTCAATGCCGCTTGTTAAATTTACTCTTTTCCTCTTCTCTGGCTGATGTATCACAGAAAGGTTGTCTGACCTGTCATTGTCACATCACTAAGAGGACGTACACAACATCTTCCATTCAAATTACCTTTCAAATCAATCACTCTCATCAGGCTGCTATCTTTATCTCACGGCTGTAGGACAAATGTTTTAGCTTATAGGTAGGAAATGTTAGCATTTGAAAGAGCTCTGAGAAAGAAGGTTAAATGGTTAACTTTGATAACTTGTGTTAAGAAGGGACAGTAAATAATATGCTTGTTGAAATACTTCATCCAACTGGGTGGTAATTTCAGAAATAAAAAGGCTTCTCTATACATTCTCTTTTTCCCTAAACCAAGTAACAAATACGTCCCTGAAAAACCTAGAATGAATACTTACTTGATTTTCCCAGAGGTACTTTATTCAAAAATACACTAACATGAATCATCCATGTATCACTTGTAGAACTGTCTTCTGATTCTTAAAGTATTTGGTTTACCTGAAAGACTGTGATTTTTCCCATACGTGTGTGTGTGTGTGTGTGTGTGTATGCTTATGTGTAGAAAGCCATGAAGCAAATAGCTGAGGTGGCATGAAGGTTTGTGTTATGTTCCAGTCAGATTAAAATATAAATCAAAAGTTTTAACAACACATTAAATAATCTTATGCCCTTGCTACTAAATTGTAAATTAAATTACAGCTGCAAATTTTCTGTGATATTCTCATTTTTTATACAGCAGCTTTTTAAATATGATAAATGATAGCTTCAAATGAATTGTAAATACTGCATGCATATTACAAATATACATTTCAGAATTTTCTAATCTTGCTTTAGCACATATGGTATTATCAATTACTTACACTATTTTAATATAATGTAACATTTCTTTAAAATGACATACAATTTATACTGGATGTCACTAGCCCCCAGACTATCTTGGCACATATTTATATATTTCAGCTACAATTTATCACTTCATGAAATACACTTTGCGTAATTGAAAATAATGATACAAAAATGATCTACTCATACACTGGTAGTATGATATACTATCCTGATAGCTTAGTGTACTATATGAAGTCAGTCTGCAGAACCATGCCTTTGAAATATGATTTAAAACAGAATTTATAATGTCACAGAATTACATAAAACTGTGTGAAATTGTGCAGATAATCATTTAAATCTCCCTACATGAAAAGATAATTGCTCCAGAAATTAACTGTACCTGGAGTTCATTCATTTGGTCATGGCTAGTTTCTTATATAGTGATGATTTGATATTACAGCTAATTAAGATCAGGTCAGAGTTGCTGAAGGTCAGACATTAATGCACAGGATCATTGAAATGATAATTATAAACAGATTAGGAAGCTACGGTCTTTTATAAGGGGTTATTAGATAATTACTGTGAGAGTGTATGGCTTACTGTAATAATGGATTATCGACTACTTACAGCGTTTTAAGGGTGAGAGTATATTACTTGCTCAAGGACTAAGAGGAATAATATTGTTGGAACTCAGGGCTTTGTAAATAAAATAGCAATTGCTTTTCTTTCTTTCTTTTTTTTTTTCCTAGAGAATATGTTCCTTTCTTGGAATAAACCACATTACTTTATCTCAATGAGAATTTAAATATTGATGTAGCTGGAAAGCTACTTTATTCTTTTTTGTGTTGTTTCTGTTTTGGAGAAGAAAGAGAAAGAATTTTCAAAATAAAGATTTTATTCTGTTTTAAATATATATATTTAAGGCTGCCAGAAGCTCTACCGACTGCAATAGAATGGGAACAAGAAACACTTTTCAATGATTCAGGGGACAGGAGAAGATTAACCTGAAACTTACTGATGTAACAACTGTACACTTCTGTCTCTTATTGCTATGACTTTTATTCTAACATACCCTTTCACAAATAAAAACTAACTAACTAATAAAATAGTTATTACACACATGTAACACATCTTGATCTACTATTGCTTGAACTTCATTTTATTTGGAGCTTTGTGCATCAGCACATGACCTATAAATCAATAAGGTGAAAGAGGGCTAGAGAAGAGCTTCTGGAAAGATATAATCATTTAAATACAGCAGAAGACACAGATTGGTTCCAAAAGTGGCTAGTATAAGGGGAAAGGATGATGACAGTGACTATATAATCAAAAAAGTAAAACAAGCATGAGGGACACTTGTGTGGTCTCCTTTAGAAACAGGACAGTTTTTATTATGTTGTCTTTCTTACGAAGAACAAAAGAGATGACCTGCGGAGACAAAGTACTTCATTCTCTTGGACAAAAACTGTTGTATGTAATAGCAATGTTGAGTTGTAGATGGAAAAGGATGTATTTAACTCAATCTTTTCTACAGGGAAGAAAATATCTGCTTCACCACTCCTCTCCACAGGGTGCAGGGAGTCTCTGCTCCAGTACACCTCTTCCTTTCTTCCCTTACTGACCTTGGGGTCCACATGGTCACTTCTCTGTCTCTTCCAACAATTTGCACCACTACTAGGTGGGAAAAAAAAAAAAAAAAGATCAGCAAGAATGAACAGGAAGAACTCTCCTGGCTTCTTCTTAAAAAGAAGAGCCACCCAATTGACTTAGCCCCAGAAGTGGGTCTGGCTCAGAGATGGGGACAGTTTTGAGTAACTTCTTGCAGGAGCCATCTTTACAGCCCCTTCCCCATTACCAGAAACATCTCCATACAAAACAACTGTGAGCTCTCCACCATTTGATTGTTCTCAGACCTTTCTCTGTCCCTGGTAAGAGGAGGACTGTTATTTCCAACTGTGACTTAAGAATATGCTGCAATACTGGGATGGTATTTCAGCACAGGAGACAGGAAAGTGATCTCTCCGAACCTGGGAAAAAAGCAAGCTGAGAGAAGCTTTGAGTCACTGTTTTTTCACCATTCCTAGGAAACAATGGAGTTCTAGATCAGTCTTATGGAGGCCAGAATCAAACACTTCTAGTTATTTTAAAAGCCTTAAAAATGTCAGCCATTGTTGGATGTGAACTGATCCCTGATTTCCACTCCTCTTACAGTTTCAAGTTCAGTCATTAAGGTAAAAAAAATCCCATTCTCTACCTGGTTTTACTCCTAAGAAAATAATTCAGTATATAAAGGTAAGTATTAGTAATTAGTTAATATATATGCTAGCTTTGATATACAGATCCAATCCACCCTGCTAATACATATGTATGTCAAAAATAGTCAAGATGATTCAGTTTTCATTTGCATATGTCTGAGGTCAGCCTGTCCTATGTCTTTTCAATCCACAAATATAAATCCTGCAACATTGCCATATAAACATAGTTAGTCAATTCTAGTGGCCTATATCCTCAATCTCCTACTCAGAATCTTGGGACTGCTTGGCGCAATGAATGGAGCATAAATGAATGGTGGTCAATAGCATGGAACTGAGTTGGAGGCCTGTGGACAGTGGAGTTCCACAGGGATCATTTCTGGGGACAGTCTTGTTCAATATCTTCATCAACGACCTGGATGAGGAGACAGAGTGTATCCTCATCAAGTTCCCTGATGACACCAAACTGGGAGGACTGGCTGATTCCCCAGAAGGCTGTGCTGCCATTCAGTGGGATCTTGACCGGCTTGAGAGGTCAAGGGAGATTCTGGTCCCCCTCTACTCTGTTCTTGTGAGGCCTCATCTGGAGTCCTGTGTCCAGTTCTGGGCTCTCAGCTCAAGAGGGAGAGAGAACTTCTGGAGAGAGTCCAGCGCAGGGCCACCAAGATGATCAGGGAACTGGAGCATCTTCCTCATGAAGAAAGGCTGTGGGAACTGGGACTGTTTAGAGAAGAGGAGACTGAAAGGGGATCTCATTAATATTTGCAAATATCTAAATGGTGGGTGTCAGGAGGTTTGGACATCCCTTTTTTCTATTGTATCTAGCAACAAGACAAGGGGTAATGGGATGAAGCTGAAACACAAATGAATTCCATTTAAACATAAGAAAAAACTACTTTACTGGTCAGAGAAGGGAGCACAGGCTGCCCAGGGAGGATGTGGAGTCTCCTTATCTGGAAGTCTTCAAACCCCACCTGGATGAGTTCCTGTGTGACCTAGGACTTACTTTGGCATCATGATCTTTAGAGGTCCCTTCCAACCCCTACCGTTCTATGATTCTATGAAAAGTCTCAGGAATAGAATCCAGTTATCATATCACCTGTTCCCCCTCATCACTTCATGTGAGAATATCTGCCACAATCGTCCAATTTTAACAGAATATCTTAGAACTGAAGAAATTCTGCGCTGCTTATGTGCAGGAGATTTCCATGTCTGTATGTGAAAGAATCCTGCATATTAAGGCTTCAAGAATAACATCCAGTGTTATCTTTTTTTTTCACATGAAAAGCTAATGTTTCTGTTACAGAATAGCTATATTATATTTAATACCAAACAATGAAAACCAATGTCCCATTGCCTTTGAAAGCTGCTAGACAATATTTTACTTTTTTTTTTTTTTTTTTTTTTTTTACTACATGTTGTGTCTACCTCTCATCTGAGTTATTTTAAGCTTTCACTGAATTTGTTCAGTTGTTGAAAATGGTAACATACTGGTTTTTTTTCCCTCTAGCTACCACCGCTGGAATACTTTAAAACTTACAGACTGTCATTTGTCTACTGTATATCAATTGATTATAGGTACTGAATTGTGATGGGTAGTCGTGTAAAACTCCATGCTATTTTTTAATTTTTATGTGTGTGTGCAATTCTATAGCTAGATTTAAACAGCTCCAATGAAAAATTCTGTCTTCTTTAAAGGAATGAATCAGAACAAAACAAATATCAGATCTTTAAACCACCATTATTTTTCAGGAATTATTCTAAACATGTTTTAAAACAAAACCACTTTACCTTAAAAGAGGAACCTAATTATAGCTGATATGTTAGATGAAGCATTCTATGTATTTGTGAGTCACAGAGGTTTAATTGAGACTTTTGTTTGTTGCTATTCAATGACTGAGACTACACTTTGTACAATGGAGGTGTTGAAAGAAGATTTACACAATCATAATGTTATACCATCTCTTTGTTTCAGCTTTTGTGGAAGAAAATTACATACAACTCAACAGTTCGCATAAGATTAAATCTAGTTTGAATTTGCTATTTGAACCTTGTATTCCAAACAACATTCCACAATTAGGGAGACATGCTGTGTGGCCTGGGGTTAAACTAAGCAGGAGACAGGGTGAGAGATGTCTAGGACCAATGTTTTCAGGTAGGATGTGTAAATAATGGTGCTTTGATATTGTAGTTCTCAGCCTCCACAGGGCTCACTCATATGTGTCCATTTTTGACAGTCGTGCAAGTCAGAAAAGATTCTTTTCCATGGATGAAAAGTGGCAGCACTTAGAAACAGCATTACTGCCTGTCAAAGAAGGGAAGAAAATCCTGGATGTTTGGATCTTCCCCGTCTTTCTTGCCTTGCATGAATGAGAGTAAAATAGCCATGGAGAGGTAGAAAAACAACTCTCTTTGAAGGTAAAAAAAAAAGATAAAAAAGCTGAATATCCACCACAACTTGCAGACTCTAAAATACTATTGACCATATGTCAGTTTTAGCTGTTTATAGCCAGTGAAGGTTGGAGCACACTTTTCCACAGAGATGCAGGAAGTGGGGGGGAACAGGAAGACAGAGGGAGTGAAGGGAGAAGCAGGAGCAGAGAGGCACATTGCAAACAGCAAAACCTGAAAAGGCATGCAGGAACCGCACATTACACCGAATGCTTCTGGAGGATCTTACAACACTGAGAAAATTATCTGAAAAGCAATACATTTCATGTCTTCAGAGTGAGTGCACGGACTACAGTCTATTTTTACCTCTGATATATATTTCTTAGTAAGGTACTGGCATTATACTGTCTTCAATAGACATTGCACACACGATTTACATATTTATAACTAGCCACAGCTGATACATGTCTTTTGTTATAATGCTGAGGTATTTATTGTATCTCATCAATACTGAAACCCTTATAAGTATTGCTAAATACACAGTCTACAGGTGCTTAAGTTTGTGAGCACGTGTGTACATATATAATGTAAAAAAATAAAATACATATATATAAAGTGTATATATATATATACACACACACACACATATGTATATATAGTAGATAATTTCTCTATGTCCACATTACCAAGAAGCAATTCCCAAGCAATCACTTTGCCAGCACCCTTTTTTTTTTCTGTAAGACAATGTAAGTCACAGGCAGACTTAAAGCACAAGCTGAGAAGGTTTGCCTTTTCTTCTTTGGATCCAATGGGATACTTACACCTGCTAGCAAATACTGTACTGCAGCAAATAATGTTGACACTTCAAAGCACTCAAAACATGTGACCAAGACCCTCAAGAAATAAGATTTCAAATGACTCTAGGAATTTTTCTTTGATTTCTGTTTTGTTTTGGTTTTATTTTTAAGCTCTCAGCTTTGTGGGTTTTGCACAAACATTTCCACTGCCATGGTGGTGAGAAGATTTTTTTCTGTTCTTGAAACTGAAATTCATAATGTACTGTGTTGGAAGTTGGAGTACGGATCAATGAATGGAGACTCAGAGCTCAAAGAAATTGAAACAGGCTGGGAATGTAGCATAAGAAAAAAGAAAGAAAACAAAAAAAATTTGGAAGTGCAGAACAAGCTACTGATTTTAGGCAAACAAAATATATCTGAACTTGTAAATATTTCTGAGAGATCTACATCCTTAGACAGTTGCTGAGCAGAACTGTAAAATGTCAAACATACTGTCTACATACCACCATCTGTTCATCTAGTCTTTCTCTGTGACAAAAGAAGCACTAGCACGCTAGCATGTTAGCATACTATACCTTTACTTAAGAGATCATTTGGATTTCTTTTAATGATTATTTAATTTTTCCCTTTAACGGAAAAATGTTATCTTGTCAAAACTGTCACCATGTATTTACAAACATGAATTTAAATTGAATGAATTTTAGAATGAATCAAAAATATTCCTGTCCAAAAAGAAAATGAAAAAAATCAACTTTGGATTTTTTTTTTCAAAATTACTACTGTTGAGAAATTTACATTAATTAGCTGTTAAAAATGATTAAGCATTTCTAGGTTGATGTAAAAGTGAAACACTAAAATATTTTAATTCATGTAATCTCAATTATTTTTTGGAAGTTAAGGATTTCAATTTTTGAAGATACATATAGATGAGAAACATTTAAATCTCAGTAATTCTCAGAGGATGGAGAAATCTTTTCAGGTTACACCTCTAGTGTATTAAGTCAGAAAAGTGTCCAGAGAAAAGAAAATCTGTAACCCTAGTCCAAAAGGGGAGATAAGAAATTCCTGATAGAGTCCTGATCTAGAGATATTCAAGCTCAATGCTGTTCAAAGTTTACGTCTAAGGAGGATGTATGCTTCCTTTAATGCCATAATATTAAGAAGTGAGAGGAAAGTACAAAAAAACAAGTGTGTCCTTAGAAAGAAATCACATTTGCTCAAATTTGAGTTTTCCAAGATGAGACTTTTGGTAGAGAGGATGGAAAGGTACATCCTCACTACATGGGTATTGGGTCAATGGGAGAAATTTCTAGTACAATGAGACCAGGAGAAAATTCCCTTATGTAAGATTGATCCAGAAGGCAGAGTGATCTAAGTATTTCTGGATCACTAAACTCTTGAAGTGCAACTTTTTAATCTGAATGTGAGGTTCCCTTCACTTGTCTCTTCAGCTATTTCTCTATTATTCTTTTCAGTACGTATGTACCTATAGCAATTAGTAGTTGCAGTCTTAAGGACTGTCAAGGTTTTGCCCAGCCAGCAATGAAGCCCCATGACAGTCTCTTTCTTACTGCCCCTCATTCACTCCCACCCTTGTTAGGATGACGGAGGTCCCAGTGAAATGGGAGGAAGTAAGATAACCAAGGATGTTCCAGGCAAAACAGACTCCAGTGCACAACTTAGAGAGGAAAGTTTATTCTACTGCCTACAAGAAATAGAACAGAACAAAAAGCAAAAAGGGAGTAGGATGATGAGAAAATTACAACCTGCACTTTAAGGTCTCCCTCATCCCTCCTTTCTTCCTGGGCCCAGCTCACTGCTCCCAATATCTCTACCTCCTCCCCCCTCAATGGCTCAGGGGGACAGGGAATAGGGCATGTGGTCAGTGTCTCACAGATGGACTCTGCTGCTTCCCTCTTCTCAGAGGAGGACAACTCCTTGCATTCTTCCCCTGCTCTGATACAGGGTCCTTCCTATGGGGCACAATCTTTAATGAACTTCTATGGTGTGGGTTCTTCCCAGCAGCTATAGTTTCTGCAAGTACAGGGTCCCTCACATGGGACAGGATCCCTCACACGGGACACAGTCCTTAACGATAATCTCTGGCTTGGGTTCTTCCCCAGAATTACTGCTCCTGCAGATACAGAGTCCCTCCCATGGGATAGGGCCTCTTCTGGGTGTAATTTTAATGAACTTTGGTATGGGTTCTTCCCTACAGTTACAGTTCTGCAGATACAGGGCCTTTCCCACAGAACACGGCCTCCTCTGGCCATAGTCATTGCCCCTGACACGGGGTCTTTAATGAAGTGAGTCACTGCCACTGATGCAGGGTCTTTAACAAAGTGCAAAGAAATCTCAGTTTTACCAGTTCCCTCCAGAGGATGTAGAGAAGTCTCTGCTCCAGCACACCTCCTCTTGTTTTCCCTCACTGACCTTGGAGTCCACATGATTGCTTCTCTCTCTCTTCCCAATCCTTGCATCAACACCAGCCGGAAAAGAAGGGACAGAAGAAGGAAGAAACAGGAAGAAGCCTCCTCTTCTGGCTTCTTCTTAAAAAGTGATTGTGGAGGTGCCTAATTGGCTCAGCCCGAGAAGTGGGTCTGGCTCAGAGCTGGGGAGAGTTTTGAGCAACTTCTTACTGAAGCCATCTTTACAGCCTCTTCCCCCTTACCAGAAATGGCATCATGTCAAACCATGACAAGGATAAATATTTTTACCGCCATAAACACTTTATCTACAGTTTGAAATTTGGACATAAATGGATACAAATTCTAACCACACAGGTTTTCAGCAAGTGATGTGTTTTTCTCCTTACACCATCCTATCTCAGGAAATGGAGACATTATAGAATTACCTTTTTACACCAAATTGTTTGGGTTTTGTGTGTGTGTGTGTGTGTGTATGCTCTCTCTATTTTTTTTTCCAGCTACTGTTTATTATCCATTTAGGTCTAGATAACCCTGGTAATTCCTGCCTTGTTTTCCTCAGCATAATGCAACCAACATAACAGTAAGAGAAAAGCATTCACAATAAATATGTGCTCAGCAGGCATCTGTTGTTGTTGGAAACGTGTGGTGCTGCTAGGTCAAAGATTCCTTCCATCCGCTGATGAGCAAACAGGGATAAAATTTATTTTCAGATGGGTCAGACATAAGGATCTAAAGTGATAGATGCTCTTTCTAGTGTCACTTGAAATTTTATTAATCCTGGCATCCTTCACTGTAAAGTAGGGTAACCCAGACACATACACAAGTTGAGTAAAGAATTACCCTATGTTAGTCAGGAAAAGACACTGAGGACAGACTGGCTACTGAAACACCGGAGTTGTTTGGCTCAACAGTGTTTATATGTGTGTCTGAAGGACTCTCGTAATATGGGATTGATGGTTTGATATCCTGTTGTGATAGTAGGCTCTCGTATCTTTTCTTTAGAAAATAAGTAAGACAGTCTTATCTTCTGGAACCAATCATAAGCTGTGAAACTTAGATTCAGAGAAATCAGATACAAAAAGTTAATGATTCTTATGGAAAATAAAAAAGCAAAAAAATCATTTTTTTAGTTCCTATAGTATGTTCATCAGGTAGGTGAGAGACGTGGTTGGACTTCTGCCCTGAGCTGAGAGATGCTAACCTAGGACCCTAACCATGGCAGATTTGTATTTACAGAATTATCACCTCTTGTGATTGCATAATAACTCCCAGAGAACAAAGGCTGGGTAAAACAGAAATATAACGATTTTTTTGGCGAGGATTTAAATTTTTTTTAGAACCCTACAGAATATTTATTCTTTCTCACAGTATAGGAAGGAATTTTAAGAGTTCTAAAGATGATCAGAACTCCTTTTACATTTCTCCCAACTCCACTTATTTTCATATAGAAAATTAACTTTATACATTGAATTAACAGATTTAAGTACATATATGGTGAATGAAAAAATAGAGAGAAGATCAGTTTGTGGTTTGGTTTGCAAAAAATTATTAGATCTAGAATGACTACTAGAAAGTGGTTTATCTTATTCAGATACTTCTCTTTTTTTGAATATTTTTTTTTAAAATAGAACTAATCCTGCTTTCATTTAAAGTACATTTTTTGTTTGTCTGACTAACCTCAACAACTCAGAAGAAAATTTTGGAGCACATAAACCCAGTAAAGTAGTGTAATAAGTTTCATCTTTTTTTACTTTCAAAGGCCATAAAACTATATTTTGGATCAATCATCATACACAAATGTTCAGTTTCCTTGAATGGAATTCATTCTTGGCAAGACATTAACGTGCCCAGTGAAAAATGCATACACATTTTTACTCATTTCTTTAAACTTTTAGAAAAATATTTTCTTGGTTTTCATCTACTATAAAACTGAGTTCCAAATACGTTTATAAATAAATTCTATCTCTTTCTTGAAATGTCTTGATATTTTGATGAAAAAAAGAGATTGATTCTCCTTCCTTGTCTTGACTAAGTCAGTGCTCATTACTCAATGTAACAAATCTTAAGGTTAACCTCAACAGAAGTCAATCAATATATCATTATTATTCTGTGTATGTGTGTAAATCACAAAAGAGTGACTGACAAGAGGCAGCTAACATCTCGTTTCTAGGACAAGAACCTGTGAAACCTTCCTGTATGGTTAATGTCTGAATCTTAAATAATTTTAATCTCTTCTCATATTTCAGTGTCTGAGGGGCTCAAAATGTTGAAGTACATATATGAAGCAAAACAGAAAAGGCTGTGAATGCAGGAAAAACGAGACACCAAAAAAGTCTAGATAAATATATAGAACTGCTATAACCTTCCTTCACTATGAGGATCTTCATTACATTATCTGCCCTTTGTGAGAATGTGCTTCTAGGCAATATTTACATTATTCAGGCTGGTTGTTTTTTGTACTTGATATGTACACTTCAGAAACATCTTTATCTGGTTCAGAGGAAGAAGTCAGTCTTAAATGCTTTCTTTCAATTCCTATAGTGTTCTGTATATATAAGTACTTTTGAAAAAAAGAGCATTTCAAATATGTCAAATATCATTGGAAAATTTGAGCACTTTAAACAGGAAATAAATGAAAAATCTTATCTAGTAAAATATACACAAACTGTCTATGCTAATTTGTAATGCCATTAGCATGATTTTGTGAGACAGTTACTCTCTAAATAAGTTGATTTAATAGGAACATTATTACGTGACAAAAATGTAAGGGTATTTTTAATCATATATAAACATAGATCATTGTTCCCTTTCATTTTCCCTATTTTTTTTCCAAATTGTACTTAAACATTCAAAATAACATTATTCAACTGCCTTTTATGAGAAGAAAATAAAGACAATGTGAAAATAATTGATGGAAGAAAATAATATTCTTAAAGACTGAGAATGTTGTAGTGATGACATCAGCACTTTTGGTGTTACCTGTTCCTTCAAAGATTTCTGATGTCACTCTTTAATATTTACATTATATAACATTTATACACATTAATCATATTTGCAATTAGTGAGATCTTTTTCCGTTTCAGAGAGATAAAAAATGCAAGGGAAAGTACATTTGTAGTTTAGAGACCTGGAGCTATTACTCATTTATAGAATCATAAAGATCGCTATGACTATTTAATTTAAATGAAAATAGGTACTAATATTTAAGACAAGTCTCAAGATACTTAGCAATAAGAGATCTGAGTCTCTTCAGTTTAACAATTGGCTATTTAAATATACTTTATCCTCTGAAAAAAACCCTTTCAGAACTGATGTTTTAATATTATTACTGAAAATAACATCTGGTTGTTAGAGGGAACTTAATTCATAGTGTTTGCTGTTATAATATTTTCCTAATTAATTACTTTATATATTTACTGTATTTATATATTTATTATTACTACTACTATTATTATTATTATTCTGTGTGAAACAGCCTGTGTATGGCACGTGGTAGCCTCTGGACTTCTCACAGAGGCCTTCCTGCAGCTCTCCACTGCCTGAGCCTGTGCAGCTCTACAGAAGGACATTCATAGGAGAGGTACAGCATATGGGGATGTGTATCTGGTCTGATGCGGAAGAGTAGTCTTGCAATGGTGTGAAATCCAGAGATTAGACTGTGTTTGTGACTGTGTAAATATGTCAGCAGAAGATGAACACAGTCTTAAATTTTTGAAAAAATGGATCCATAAAACCTGACCATCAGATGAGAAAAAGGTCATGCAAAATCTACTAGCCTTAGTGTCAGAGGAACAGAAATTGACAAACAAGAAATTTTTAAATGGCCTCAAAGAGTGACACAGGCAACTGTAAGTCTAGAAAAAGGAATAACAAAAGTGAAAAAGTTTCAGAGGATCTAATGATGCTGAATAATAATGGTAAAATGATAGAAGAAGTACTGATAAGTGGTCACTAAATTGTACGAGGAAACGTAAGTCTAATTGCATGCACAGTGAGAGACTGGAAATTATTACCACTGAAGAAAGAACCCTCAGAGTTATCATGGATAGTGTTTTAAAAACATCAGTTTAAAGTTCAGTTCGTCTGACAAAGAGACTCCTAAAATGTGAAGGATTATTAGGAACAGATGAGAAAATGCAGGAAAACACAGTGTAAATCTAATGATCTCACTATTTAAAATACTGCATGCAGATCTATTTCCAGTTCTAGATACCATATCACACAGCAAAAGGAAACCATCAGTGCTTTATGGCAGGAAGAATGATTCTATGAATGGTGGAAGCCCCAGTTTTTGAAGCTGTGACATACAAAAGAAATTTTAGGTGAGATATGCTGAGTCATCTACAAAAAAAGCATTGTGCAATACAAGCTGGAACTTTTTGGTGTGTTTTTTGGTTTTTTTCTTTTACAAATCTGCATCTAAAATTCTATACGTCTTGCTTAATGCCTTTTTAAAATTATTCATTATTGTGGAAACAAGGCTAATTGTGATAATTTGACAAATTAAGGTACATTATGCCTTTAGAGATCCTAAATCAAAATAAAATGACTTGTGAAATCACTCTTCAAGAACCAAAGTCTCTATACTGGACTTGGGGAAGGTCTTCTGCAACAAGAGACACTATAAGAAAAAGAGATGAAAGTCTTTACTCATAAGCAGATTGAGAAGAACAAGATGTAAATAGCATGGAAATGCTCATTTACTTATACTACCAACCAGAAAATCTTCAGAACTGATACTAAATGTTTTGCTACATCAAAGGTGTCAGCAGTTTCTCACCAATGACTTTGAAGGGACTATGCTATGCAAGTTCATTATTCTAGTCCTCAGGTAGACACTGTTCCCACTGTAGTAAGGGTGCAGATGGCAACTGAGATATTTCATTGTAGAATGTAAATGGTGTAGAAGGTAGTGATGGTTTGGTGTCTGAGCTGGGACAGAGGAAAGCCCTTGTAGATTGGGGACACCTTTGGGAAGAATAAAATAAATGTAGACAAGTGAAAGTACAAGTCTTCACCTAGTAGCAACAACTTGTAAGGGGAAACTCATGGCAGTATGAGCAGAGAGACCACCATAACCTAATCTAACCAACCAGGAAGATAGTCAAAGCTCTAATGGAGTGTTAAACAATGAGGAGGAATGCGTGACTAATTAGTGCTAATTATTTACCCGAACTTGCACCTAATCATGCTGTGATGCATAATTGTCCACTGAAATCGGTAAAAAAGTATTAAGAATTACTTAAGTGAAGATTAAGAAGCTGTATTTGTGAGATACTGTAGTACCCAACATAAATCTAATTTACTCATTAATATCTTAAATGAAGATATGGAAAAATCCATTCTAAAATTAAGGAATGAAAACTACAGATTGTGAATTTCTATGTCAACTAACACTGCAGGGCCATACATTAAAGGAGAAGATGAGACTTGGCCTAAATACAGATGTAAAAAAATCCTTGCAAGCTTACAGAAAAGGTGTGTCTTAGTTGACATCAACCATATACAGATTAATGTCAATGCCATAAGAGATCTGCCAATGACTACAAAAATCTCAGATTTCCATGCTAAACACAAACCTGGAGAAACTGAGATACTTGTATCCATGTTCTCTTGACCGCTTTTTCTAGGATGGCTTTCTGTAAGTGTATCAGTCTAATCAATACAAACCAAAAATCATTAACTACAGATGATGATGGATTATTCTAAGAACTGCGAGGATGTGAAATCAGATAAAATAATTGTTCCTGCTGCAAGGTAGCCAAGAACCATACTCCTAGCTCCTACTACACTAGCAAGAGGAAGCTTTTTACACTAATTTGTATTTAGTGAAAAAAGATGAAGATAATGATTTGAGGGTTAGGGATGACCTTATAGGTCTCTACCTTGTTTAGACAAAAAAATTATTGAGACATGTCTTAAAGGTTGGAAAACCTTAGATAAAGTCCAAATATATGTACTTTGTTTTAGACCCAAATGAGTCTGTGACATAGAAAATGTTATCGTTTTCAACATAGTATGATCATATGAGTCAAACCAGAAAAAGTACATGTTTGCTGGTGTAGAGGGAAATCTGACTCCCTGGCAAAAAATACAGGACAACCAGGGCTTAAAGGAAAAGAAGATATATGCCCTCACGTTGGATCACCATTTTCAAGTGTGTAAACTCCTCCAGAATGAGGTGTGTGCTGTAGTATTAGTGCTGGTCAGTAGAGGGCACTGCTTATTTGTTATGAAGTGAAGGGAAAATAGGCCCTCAACTTCCTATTGTACCCTATCCCTGGGGCCATGCTGGACTATTGCAAAATTTTTCTTGTGCAGTCTTTTAAACTGCCAGAAGTTGATGCATGCTTCCATTGGACAGGAAAAATTGGTGATAAAAATGAAATCCCTCTGTCTCCCAGGTCACTACGTTTTTTTTTCTGCAGTTCCAAGGCATGCCTACCATCTCTTATAGTTCTTGGATCGTTGTTGGAAAGCAACAAACTTGTAATATACAACACAGCTTTTTGAGGAATGATCGTTACTGTTTTTACATTGTCTTGGAGCAGAAATGAGCATGTACTCCCTCCTCACTCTTTATGGGTGTTAAATATTTTTTTATGTTCATTTTTTCCTTTTCTTATCTAAAAGATTTGTCTTAGCTGAATGCTTTTAAGTTTTGTCAACAAAGACCTGATCTGAGAAAATATTGTAAACAAGCTGATTCTCCCATGCAGCTTTGGACACTAAAATGTTCGTAGAACCTGGCATATGATGTGATTACACAATACTGTGCATTAGGGAGTATTTATTGCTTGAATTAGACCTATTGTAAACATTGAGACTTGTCTGAAATTGGAGAAGTTTGGGATTTAGAGCAGAAGCTGAGGAGACTGGCAATGATTCTACATTTGGAAAGCTATAACACTGAGCAGCTCTTAACATACATGAAAAGTGTGCTACTGCTCAAAATCTATACAAAATCTGAAAATTATTTTACAAGGTAAATGCAAACTTTAGGGAAAGGATAGACATTATTTCCTGTCATTATCATAGATCTCAGACTAAAATATGCAATGTCTTTGGGAGAGTGGGTTATATTTTCAACATGAATAGTTACAGTCATAGGCACACTGTAGAAATGCACTGTTAATATTTTTGTTACATTGGTTAAAAAAAACTCAAAGCAATCTACCGAAATCCCCCACATACACACAGAATCAGACTATTGAAGTAATATGTGATAGCATCTCTTTATTTGTTTTATGTAGAACGATGTAAAATGCATGCCTGCATTTGATTCTATCTAAGGGCTGTACAAAGAGCAAAGGCCTTATGGTATAAGCAGTCTAATTAAGTCTAAAAAACACTGTGTATACATATATTTTACAACCAGTACTTTTGAAGACTGATGTTCTTGATTTTATATAGGAAACCTGGGCTCCAAAATTGCCTGGATGATCTTACTACATTTGGAAAGATTGCTGGAGGTAATGAGAAACACACAAACATTAGTTCAACTAGACTGAAACAAAACATTGTCCAAATGTCTCTACAGAGAAGCGTCTCAAAAGTAGAACTTGGTCCAAATGATTCCTCTGCAATTACATTAATTTAATGAATATTCATGAAGACTCATAGACAATTCAATTTCATGTCATGCATGAAAACTATATTCCATTTACGCTGATTTGGAGTTGCTACAAGCATCTCTTCATGGATCCACATCCTCATCTAGACTTCTGTCAGCTAGTTTCTAAGTTGGGAAAAAAAATCTCTAATCAGAGTCATCCAAGATTATACATTACTTGGGTCTATGTTAACTATACCTGAGATGATTGAAGGTTCAGACTGACTAGTTAGATTCTTTTACCAATAATCATAACCATTCTAAGAGGATCAATATGTTTGTTTTCCAGGAGAAGTACTTGTGAAAAAAGTATGGAGAGAAGAATAAGCACAAGAAAGTTCTTATTTGCATATTGGTTACACAAAAATGGAGATCCTGCTGTGGAGGACACACATTCAAAACAGCCACAGACAACATAGTGAAAGTGTGAGTAAACAAGGACTCAAAAGGGTGCCAATCTCAGTTATCACAGAGCTACTAAGATTCCTTCTGCTCTCATATGACAAAAGTTACATTCAAAGAACAGAATATGTACGATAAAAGATCACTTTGAGTGCTTGTTTTTAGGCACTTCATCAGAAGATTGAAATGCAAGGGCAACTGTTGCATTATCAGAATTTTAAATTTAAATTTATTTGCCTAACATGTCTAAATTATCATAAAACAGAGACATCCCTGACAGTGATATGCTTAAAAATACTGAGCAATTTGGTATAAGGTTCACTCTTCTACATATTATAGGACAGAAAATATACAAACTAGATATGGGGTGTGATATACTGATTTACTGTGCAGAAGAGAGTAGAGGAAAAAGTATCATGCAGTCTAATGAAATTCTAACTCAAAGGTAGACATTGATGGCCATACTAGGATAAATTCCTTTGTTACTTCCTAGAGGCCATTTGGTGTGCATGATACCATGAAGTGATATAACGACCTACTCATTCTCAGATTCATCAAACCTCATAACTCATAGTGTCAATCCATTTGATGGTGTACCAGTTGAGTTTCCTGAAGTGACCATTATGATAAGTTATTTTAGAAAAGGCCAGAAGAAGCTTTTATACCTATGTACCGATTTACAATCTTCAGAGGAAGATAGCCCACAACATACTATCTGTATACTATCTTCAATCTAACGGAAAAGTGAAATATGTCAGTATAACTTTGAGCTAAAGTTTACAGACGACTAGCCTGAAAGAAAAACCTCTATTACAGACTTTCCTTCATTTGACATCTTCTGGATTGCAGTTTTGAGCAAAGCTCTAGTAGAACTCTGCTAGAGCTTTGCTGAAAACAAAAATTCAGAAAATGCCAAATGAATTTCTATATGGAAAGAGATGGGCTCAGTATTGTTAGGTTGTGGATGCCTAAGGCTAGAACATGAGTCCAGATGTCTGAAGTTCAACAGATGCCACAGAACTACAGAACTTGCATAAATATATGATGCCAAGTATGGGAAATCAGAGTAATATTTGTTTGTACAAGTATGAAAATTTGACTGTTTTACAAAGAAAGGAGAATTGAAGTTGCCAGTCTTTTACAGTCGTGTTAAAAAAAAAAAAATAAACCAACCAAACAAACTGTCGTGGTTTAGGCCCATCAGGGAACAAAGACCACGATTAGCCTCAAGTACCGAAGAGGCTGAGAATTGCTCAAGGGCAGGGAGGGCTTAATTGCCGCTTAAGGTTCACGACAAAACAGACCAGGCTACTCGGTTTGGGGAAGAAAAACAGAAAATAATTTAATGCAACATCAACTAAAACATACCCACAAAAAACCAAAACATAACCAAAACGATACAACACAGAGGAATACGTCAATGAAGAGTCCAACCAGCCTTTTTAAGAATACCTTCCCGCCACACCTCCCCTCTTCCCGGGCTCAGAGCCCCGATCCCGGGGTTTTTACCTTGCCCCCCCTGAACGGTTCGGGGGGGCAGGCAGTGGAGATCTCAGTCAGTCTGCTCCCAATAGCTTCTGCTGTCTGTCCCTCCTCAGGACGGGTGAACTCCACACCAGTCCTCCCTGCGAGTCCGTGGGGTAACTCACACACATGGCAGCCCTGCACGGGCTGCTCTGACGTGCACCCATTCCAAAAGCTGCAGCTCCTCTCTGCCTCTCGTGTGGGGCTGCTCTGCGGCGTGCAGGCTCTCCAACACGGCCTGGGCCATGGCCGTCTCCCCACACAGTCCCTCGCCCGTCCGGGCTCACTCACATGGAGCTGCTGGTGGCTCTCAGTCCTGCCACGGATCTCCACAGGTTTCAGGGGCACAGCTTGCATTCTCGCCACGGCTTGCAGAAGGGTCTCCGGTCTACTGCTCCTCCTTCCTTCCTCCTCTGGCTGAAGGGTCCGCGTGGTCGCCTCCATCTTGTATCCCTCTTACACCTCCTGACCTGCATTCCAAATTCCCGTCCCCTAAATAGTGATCGCAGAGGCGCCAGATTGGCCCAGCCGGGCCGGAGGTGGGTGTGAACCCAGGAGCCGGGGGAGGGTCCGCAAACTCTTTACCGGGTCTTCACTGCAACCCACTCCCCCTGTTACTAAGCCAAAAGCTACTCCTTGCTAAACCAGAACACAAACCATGTTCTATGTCTCTATCTCATCTATCAAGTATCCATGAAATGTTTCTTGCAGGTACTTGCAAGATGTTTTAGAATATCTACTGTAAAATATCAAAGATAGCCTTTGTTATCTCTGATCTAATGGGCTTTTGAAGATTGACGTCAGAGTAGGAAACATATCAAAGAGGCTACATAGTCATTTTCAGCTCTCAAACTATAATACAACGCTGCTGAAACATTTCACAATAATATTTGCTTCAGTGGAAAATGAATGAAAATACTCATGTTTGTACTGAGAAAAGCTGTACTAAAGATTTGAGACCTCCAGATGTATCAAGTGGCAGAGTGTGAAATAAAAAGCTAAATATCACATGTGTTTGGTGCCACCACCTCCCAGAAATAGATGCTATATATTGGTAATGAGAAACAGTGGTCACATGCAATGGTGATATCCTGAGATTAGTCCTGCGGTTATATCATGTCCTCAGTGCACACAGAGACATTTGGCAGGGAAGGAGCCAGCACTTCATCCAAATTCCATGAGGGAAAAATTACAAGATGCTCTGAGAGCCTTAGGCAGACAGCCAGTGCAGGTGGAAACAGCTGAGCCATAGGATCCATCACAACTGGGGCTAATCAGCAGCCATGATGTCTGAAGGTGCCTTGGAGTAATTGAATATCATATGTGGGTAACACTTTACTCCTTTTTAGCAAAACAAAACACAATTTCAGGTTCTTTAAACCAAATAGCCACCTGTATTAACATAATAGTAAAATTATTTGAAGAGCTTATATTTGGGAGGCTGTGGTGGAATGCCTAGCAGTAAGGAATTAGATACAGATGGACTTCAACACCTAGCCCTGCAGGAAAATTCCTAGGTTTCAACTATTGTATGACACAGCTTGCTTAGCACAAACCTCTATTTTAGGACCTTCACCAGAATATTTTTCAGTTTACTAGGTCTATACCTTGATTAAAATGAGATCACTGTCTCCTTTTGATCTTTGTCATATGCTCTTATGTTTCATTCCTTGTGAAGTTTGTGGTTTCACATCTCAAAAAAAACATCCATTTCCACTGCTGATAGTCTTCTACAGCAAAATTTCCAACTTCTCTAAAACTTCCTCTGTTCATTTGATACCCTGCTTCTTTCTTCTATTGGTCAGTCACCAAGAAGAAGAAATTATTTACCTTTAGTGTCTATTGATAATTTTAAACTAAATATTCTAAATATTAAATGTGTCATATATGATGAAAAAATCTTACTATCAAAGATAATTTGTTTGCTGTACAGGCAGGATATCTGAAATACAGTTTTCAAGATCTTTGTAAAATGGAGTGAAACTGCAGATATAATGATGTAAATAATATTTAATCATCTATCTAGAAAACAAGCTTCATCAGCAATGTTGGATTTGTACTTTAGGCAGTAGCCACTACATTTGGAATCAATGACCACATATCTTGACTTTTGCAGTTAGTTATAATAAAACAAATATGTATAGTTTGGGTTTTTTTATAGTGAACATTTTACAGGACATGATTTCAACATATGTGCATCTCCAGACTACATGAGCATAATCCAAATGTAAAATGGCACATTATCTGTGACATCTCATATATCCTTACTTCCATTTGGCTGTTGAAAAGCTTTGACAAAGAAGAACTGTATACAAATAATTGGAAGAAAGATGAGGATTCTTTGTTATTACCTTCAAAAATATTTTTTTAAAATATTTTGAGGGCAGAACAACACACTGTAGATCTGTTTTGGTAAAAATGAAGACTCTTTGATGTTAATGAAAAGGAATCACAGTTGTGGAGAAGTAGGCCCTCTAGCTGACAAAAAATCATGTCTGATTAGAACTTTTAGAGTTCAGTTATTTTAATTAAAAAAACACTCCAGGCTGTCATTTGAAAGTTAGAAAAGATGATTCCTTCCCATCTTTCCTTTCTTTGTGCAACCTCCTGTGAAGAAAGATGTTTTTCTGTGTTTTCTTTCTTCTTTTTAGAACTGTAATTGGACATGGGTAAGTTATATATTTGTAAGTTGTGAACGTTTATGCTGTACATATTTACTGCATGGCTAATTGTTCTGCTTAGATTTTGTAATGATTTTTCCCATGCTGAAACCTCCTCCTTACTTTTCTGCTGTGTTTTAATATTAACTGAAGCAACTTATAAGAACATTATCTGGACATGTATGGCAAGTCAAACATCTGGTGGGACAGCCAAGAAAGCTGTACAGAGAAAAGCCAGTGTCCTTGACGGAACCTTTTTATAATTCTGTGTTGTTTTCACTGCCTCTGCAAATCTGAAAGATTTTGTCAGATGTCAAGTTGGCCAACTTCTTAGCAAGGAAAGCAGGCAACTGCTTAAAAAATATGCCATGAATGTCAAATGATCTGGTAAAGAATGAAAATGTAATAATTTCTCCATAAATATGATAGTTTAAATAACTTCCATAAAGCACTTCTGTGCAACTGTTTAGACCATTAAGCAGATGTACACATATGTGTACTTAAAACTGAGGTATCTAAAGTATCTGTTATTAAAACAGAGAGACAGACTACTTGTAGGCACACAGAGCAAAAGAAGCAACAGTCACAAGTTGAAGGAAGGGAAAAACTGACTGCATATGAAGAAAAGAAAATTCACTGTGAAAGTAGTTAAGCGATGGAAATAGAGATTTTCTTAACCTGACTTGAAAATACTGTGATCTACCTCTGAAGTTAATCTTCCTAGATCACCTCCTGAGGTGTCCTCCAACCTTTTCTATGACATATACACATATGCATATGCTTTGCTGAAAATCCCAATGAGGAAAAGAAAGAATAGCATCATCTGCCCAGATTCTTTAATAATTTTAACACTCTAAGGAAAAACGATATCCAACCAAGAGATCAAAGGCACAAAGAAGCTAGTGAGACATTTCAGATGTATGTCTACATCAAGGAAGGAAAACATCCTTATTTTTGTTTTCTCTCAGTAAATGCTATCTATTAAGGAATCATTAATTTTAAAAAAAGAATAATTAGTTTTGTATTTATGGAAGAAAAGCAGATTTGGGTAAAGAAGGGTCTAGAAAGATGTTCTGTTCACAGCCAAACTTGAAATTAAGGGATTTATCTTCTGCTTGTCAATTGCAGACTCTAAAGCACATTTAGCTGAAATATTCTAGAGTGTAAATGCATTTTTTTAACTCATAAGATTTTTAATCTGGAACATAATATTTAAAAATAGATTCCTGTTCCTATTTAGTCTATCCCTCCCCAAAAAATATCTTAGATTTTTTTTTTTTTTTTTATATTCCACCAAGTTGGAATCTTGAACCCTGGGCTTAAAATCATCCTTTAAAACCATTCAGAAGATCAGAGTTCTTCAGTTCACACTGTGATCTTTTTCTTCACTTATTTTTACTTGGTCAGAAATATTTGTGTCAGTTTGTTGAGAAGTGCTCTTGCAGAATCTCATATTTCTGTCATTGGGAGTGCAACAATGTTTTAAATTAGCTTTTTGATTGGTCAAAAGAATATTGTCTGTTCTGAAGTTGCCTTATTGAAACTTAGTACTCAAATAATCTTACTCTTAACAGGAATAAACATGCCATAACTCAAAAACATAAAAGAGATCAATATACAAGCACTTAAGACTGACTCTTACAACAAAAGTTCCTGTATAATCTTACACACATGCTGGTAGTATATAATTCTGCACCTCTTACAAGAGTAATGCCTCATTACCTAAGTCATATCCTGGGTGAAGACCACTCGAGTGATGCTAGATTCAGGCAACACAGAGGTGGAAAGCGGGAAATATTTAGTAATAAAAATCACAACTAAGGCCATCTGTCCTGCAATTGTCAAGGTAGTAGACTGCCTCAGGCTTCTCCTGGGCTCTTCATCACTACCAGCTACCTGAATAGTAACAGCTGCTCCTCTTTCTTTCATCTGTAGATAGTGAGGAGGTAGTATTCCAGCTTGTCAGATGCTAGTGTGCCCATGGTGAGCCATATATTTTTTATCTTTTGAGTCAGAGTATTCTGCCAGCACACTTCACACGGGAATACGTTCCTATATATAGAAAAAATTCCAATGTTTTAACATATAAATGCAGTAGTTGCATTTCAACAAGCCATTTTCTTTCTTTGATTAAACACTGACTATTCCTGAGTTATCAAATAAAATTTCAGGTCTAGTTCTTGGTCTTCAGAGCTCTCAAGAGAAGGGATATATTTAACAATATAAACATTATAACCGTAATAGGGCTTGAAGGTTACATGAAGGGATCTAATCTGTTCTTCCTCCAGAAGGCATAATCAACAAGCCCAGTATCACCTCATGTATGTTAGTCAAAATTATTTTTAAATATTTCTAAAGGAGGAGTTTCCTAGACACCCCAGACAATTTGTTGCAGTGCTTCTCTGACTTTGATCACTATAAAACAGTTTCATATTAGTAACCTAATTCTTCCCTGTTGCAATTGAAATAGATTATTTCTTGTCCTATCCAACTCGAACATGGAAAGCAGATTTTTCCTTTCCCCTCTGCTGCTGCCTTTTGTATAGCTGAAGACTTTCATGCCTTTCTATCTTAAATCTCTTTTGGTTAAACAACCTTGGCTTATCAAGTCTTTCCATACAAGCTTTGTAATCAATCTCACTGCTGTCTTTCAGATTCTTTTCAACTTGTTCAAAACTGAACACACTGATGCAACTGAAGCTTTAATTTCTGATTAGAGCAATTTAAAAGGCCAAAATAATAAAATAATACAGACAAAGAAAATTGTCTTTGCAGCTTAATGCTGCTCAGATATTAGTAAGGTAACTTTCAAAAGGCAGGTGAAAAAATGATATGAGAGTTGAGATACAAGGTAATAAGACCGTGAACAAAGATGTGAGAAAATATTAGACAAAACTTACTGACACACGCTATAAAATAAACATCATCTGAATATGAAGAGTTTATTGACAGGGTATAATCAGAGATTGCACAAATAGCTGTGATCCTAAGGAAGACCATAATCACTGTGTTCCTCATCAACAGTGCAAGGGGAATAGCAGAGGACCTGAAGTAACAGAAATAAGTGAACAGGAATCCGTCAAGCTGGATTTCAGGTGATGAGTAGGTATCTATAGAAAGTATTAGAGAGAGAAGTATGACAACAAATGAGAACTGGGCCAAGAGATCTGAGACTTGATTCTGAAACCTACAAATTTGGCTACCCATTCCATTCACCAATATTTTTCCACATCTGGCCAATAGAGCTAGAAGAAAAATAAATTTAGCTATACTCCTAAAACCAACATGGGTTAACTCCTATGGAGGTTTATATGAAGTAAATGGCTAGTTTTTCCAGTGCACTCTGTGGACACAACCTTCCTTCCCTTCCCTCAGTCTTTGCTAAACCATGACACCATCACAGGCAAAAGAGACTCAACTAGGCTTTCTACTTCCTCTCTCCCAGAGATGCAGGGGGATAGGGAATGAAAGTTATGGTCAGTTCATTACAGATGGTCTTTGCTGCTGCTTCTTCTTAGGAGGAGGACACTTTCACTTCTACTGATACAATGTGGGGCCTCCATGAACTTCTCCAACGTGGGTCCTTCCCATAGGCTACAGTTCAATAACAATTACTCCGATGTAGGTCTCGTTCACGAGGGAAACAGTTCTTCGGGAACAAACTGCTGTAACAGGGGTCCTCCATGGGGTCACAAGTCGTGATAGCAAACTTGTTGGGTGAGGGCTCCTCTTTCCACGGGTTTGAAAATCCTGCCAGGAATTTTCTTCAGTGTGGGCTTCAGTGTGGGCTTCCCATGGGGTCACAGCCTCCCTCAGGCACCCACCCACTTTGGCATGGGGTCTTCCCTGGGCTGACGGTGGATCTTTGCTCCACTGTGACCTCTGTGTCTTCACTGGCAGGGCCTCACCATGGGCTGCACCACAGACTTCAAGGGAAACTCTCTTCCAGTGCCTGGGCTTTGGTGTCTGCAGAGATGTTCTCAAATTCTCACTCCCTTCTTCTGCTGCAGTTTTTTTTTCACCTGTGCAGCAACTTCTTCCCTTTCTCTAATATGTTATTCACAGAGGTATTATCTTCACTGCTAATTAGCTCAGTCTTGGTCATGGGCAGATCCGTCTTAGAGCCAACTGGCACTGACCCTATCAGATACAGGGGAAAGCTTTTTTAAAGAAGACATTCCTGTAGACCTCTGCTACCAAAACCTGGCCACACAAACCCGCTACACCATTCTTCTGGTGAGGACTGTAATAAAATCCCTTTACCAGTTGAGCTGACTACTGCAACTAAGTCTTAGATAAACTATCACTTGTTTAAGAAGCACAGACAAAGTCTTTTTTGTCTTATTGTCACTATGCTTTATGACATCAGTCTTCATATTGAGGAATTATAAATGAATTCTTGCTCACTGCACAGCTAGTTTATCCTCATGATGTAGTTATCTATGAGAAGTGTGCTTGGTAAAACAAGATGCAAATAGATTAGGGTAAAGAAACTGAAGTGAATGTTTACAGATGCAAAGGCCAAACTTCAGACAGTAAGGCTTTCAGACAAGTTTGCACTCTTGGAGTGATGACCAGATATTCTCAAGTTTAGCTTCAGCAGTCTGTTTTTGTCATTGATATAGTACACCAGATATTGGAGGGTTAAGATCCCATTGGTTTTTCTTCCCTGTACACATATTCTCTGTATCCAGTGCATCCTTCTGAGCTGCAGGGAAAAACAAGGCATCAGCTACCAGGATGTAGTTGTGCCATATGTGGCCATTGCCACAGAAATGGGCTTAACAATCCTATGGCTTCTGCAGTTGTAACTGCCAGTTTGGAGCACATCCTAATTCACCACTTGCAAGAGATCAGCAGTCTAGGAATACAAACCAATCACTTATCCTCCTACTCAGATTCTAAAATGCCTTGCACAGGGCTTGTCACTTGCTGCCAGTTAAACTTCCACTTTAGAGATCCCTGTGACTTTTTTAGTTTCCGCTGATAGTAGTTTGTTTCTGTTATGATAAACACACAGCCAAGTCTTTCTAATATAGGCTTGGTCTTTGCCATACATGTACATTATGGATCCCTGCTTGCCCTTCACACCATGCAGGATTTCATAGAATGCTACCCTGCAGGTCAGGAATATTAATGCCCTATCTATCAGCCTGAGTTTAGTTTTCCGTTTCCCTCCTACATTTCTCCCCTGTTTGGACCAACAAGAACCAAGCTTCTCCCCTGCATCGTTAAACGGATTAAGTATTTTAATCCACTTGATTTAAATTACAATGAAACAGTCTCATATTTGGAAGATTCCCTTTGTTTTTTGGGAAAGATGGTGACAAAGATATTGTTACAGTCGCACTTCTACATGAATGTGGTGCAAGGGGTTTTGTGATGGGTGGTAAAAGGTTTTGATGTTAAGGAATATGTTGGCCAAGGTCACCTGCAGAATGGGTTAGCTGAAAGGAAACTACAAATATTTAAGAAACATTTCATATGTACTACATTCTTCCTTGCTATCTGAGGAAATAAGATTCAAATGGCCAGCAATCTTATTGACAGAAGTGGTGGGAATAGATCCTCAACTCATATGTAGAGAGATACTCAAAGGCCCTATAGTATTCCCACAGTAGCATAAGATGTTTTCATGTTCATCTCCTTCACAGTTCTGCCTCGTATCCAAGTCTCTGATTCCACAGTCACTGTTTCATGTCAGTTCTCTAAGGAATTTCTTTAGCACCTCTCTTCTACTTGCAGAGTCACAGATCTCTCCACTAGCATCACTGGACAATATTTTGCTCTGCTTGCCCTCTCTGCTACCTACACCTTTGCACTGTTGGGGCCAGCACTCAGGTTGTTACTACGAATTAATATTTTTTTTCCTGAGCTGCACACTTTTGCATGCATTGACATAATTATTATACACAAATCATAATTAGTATGTTCGAGTGACCTCTTGGGCAGATATCTTCTCAGCTTTAAACAAGCAGGAAATACCCATAGCCATTTTTGCAAATCCTGCCACACATTGTATGCTGACACTCCTGCATGCACACTGAGGTGCCCAGAACTGTCACTGCCCTATGCTCAGGGTATTAGTTGGCCAGCCAATAGCATAATAGCTAATCAAATAGCTTAAGTAACAAAGGCAGCATTGTATATTTACTCAGATTATCTTACTTTTGCCTAATGAAGCTGCTTTAAGGTTTCTCTCCTGGTAAGTACCCAACATGCTTTTGTTTGCCTGCATGCAGTCGGCTGTCAAGCTGAGAGAAAAAGTCTCATTTGTGTGCACAGTCTGGTTTTCTTAGAGGAGTTGTTGAAGAGAAAAGGGTGAATATCTTTGTGGGTATCTTGACTTTCGTATGTTGAAGGAGGCCTATAAGGACCTTTTTCATAAATGTTCTGATTTTTTTAAAACTTTGATCCCAATTAATGAAATGTGTGTTGAGAACACATTAGGCATACAGTTTCCTCTCCACGTAGCTCTTCCATTTTGGTTAATTTCTGCGTCACTAGTGCAATTACTAAGACCATTGGTTCCTGGATCTGCATTCCTATGCTGGATGTCTTCCAAGAGGGATTTTAACACTATTCTTACAGAAGACATTTCTGAAGGGTGAAAGAAAAGAAATTCAAGGCACTAACCTGAGGTGGACTTCAAATGGTACATTGCCTTAATTCCTAGTACAGTACCTAACAAAGCGATACGATTCTGTAGGGAAAATGGTGAGAAGAATTGAGAAGGTGTAAGCAGCATAAGAATAACCACACATCTGTGTTCTCAAGATAAAAAGTTGCACTAATTTAGGTACTTATATCCCAAATACTAATTCCAATTAAAACCTGCTCTTCATTTTCAGCAATTTTTTCCTTCAATTCTAGATTGGTTTAAAACATTTTAAACAAAACTATCTTTGAAAAGTTTGCACAGATTTCTTACAAATGAGATTATATATAGGGGACTTAAAAAATGTCATTTTATAGCTGAAAAGATATGTTTATATTCTTGTTTGCAGATTATCCTACTTTTCTTCTAAGTTCCTTGCACAGTCAAGTGATAGCAACCATAGAAATTAAAGGTCAGGCAAATAAAATTGTGACACATTATATCAAAGGTGGCTTCAACTAGGTGTGCCTAGTTATGTGTCAGAGTACTTCAGTGGACTCCAGATTGGATTTGCCAAAGTACTATTTTTTCATCATTTTTTTATCTACATAAAAATATTACAAAAGAGGACTGTCTGGATTCATAGTTTCCATAGAAATACAGTTTTTAGGGAAAAAATAAAGTTGGTGGTTGATATTAAGTGAAACTGCTACCACAAAGTCATTCTGATAATGTGTAGCTGGGGTTTGACTCATTCATGAATGCTACTACTTAATAAACAAGTAACTTTTCTCACAGGCATTAAGCACATCTCAAGATTTCAACAAGTGTCTTTTTTTTCTTGTTTAGAAGCTAACTTCCCCACCAAACTTAAACTCATAGAATTTGTTTAGGATTGTTTCCTAAACAGATGTCAGGATGCTACCTGGGTGCTTCCAGTGATCATCAGCAAGGATAGGGCTGCTAGCAGCTGTGTGGTGGCTGATATGTCCCTGAGTGCTGACAGCCAGATCCTGGGAGGGATGCGCTAAGGATCCTGACACTAAAGTTTTAAAAAGAAATGCACTAACCTGGAGAAAACTCAGGAGAAGAGAGATCAAATTAGTGGAATGGGGTAGTGACTTTTTCTCTACTTTTTCTTAGTCAAGATGGTTCTATGTTTTTTTACAGTCATTATAACTGAATTTACGGATTTTTGTGGGTGGTTTGGGAAGAGCTCACGGACAGAGTAATTGAAGTATGAGACATACTCCAAGGAAGCTGGCATGGAGAACAGCGTGGTGCTAGATTATATCTCTGTCAGCCACCTCATAAAAGCAACTACTTATTTTTTAAACAGCAGAGTGAGATGCTTCTGAGAAGCAAAATGATTATTCTTATGCGGAAATCACCATTTACCTCTATTAATCCACCTAGGCTATGAGGGTGACTGTAACAAAGAAGTAAGGTGTTAGTAGGTGCACTAGAAAGCTGGTTCCATCCAACCAACACTTACCTTTTGGAGAACCTTAATCAATGCCAAACAATTCCCATAGAAAATCCTTTAACATAGATAATCTTCCTAACTTACAAACTCAAACTTTTTTTTCCCTATCGAGTCTTTTTGATTTATTTTCCCTTATGCTGCCATGTATTTCTATTAAATCTATTAAGTTCTTAAGTAAGATCATTTTTGTGTGTCTGTCTTGCTGGTGATTACTGCTACTGATGCTACTAACACTTCACATAATGTTATTATTTTACTATTATAGAAACAATGTTTTATTCCATGATATACCTTGACACTAACCATTCAAAACCAGATGAATGAAGAGTCTATTTTACCTGACAAAAACAAAAGGTAATTTTTTGTTAGTATGCAGAACAGTTTGCGTTTTTACTGTAATAAGGACTTACCTAACCTTCCAAAAGTTACAGTTTTTGAGAACCATGGTATCTCTCCATGTTAGATCAGTTTGCTGCTTTTTACAAAACAGCTAATGAGTACTCTTCCTTTGAGTATTCAGTGCAAAGTAATTGTAATTATCTTGTAGCTTTAAAAAATGTTCAGCCAGCATAAACAATGTATTTCAGTTTATGAAAGCTGTACCATATATGTCAATTTGTGTTTAGTGTGTGCCTATTCCAAGATACCAAAGGAGCTGCAGTAGGTTCATAATGGATCTCATTGTTTGCTTTAGGTAAAACAAATACATTTTTTTGATCCTTTGTGTATGAACAGAAAATACTATGTGACAAATCCATAGATAAAAGACATATGCAGCTGTTTCTCAGTATCTCAAGCATGGTGTAGTGCAAATAACTAATCCATTTTCTTTCAGGTCAGTAACGAGTCATGTATTAATGAGTAAAACCTGTTTCACAGTTACGTGCCGTATGAAAATTTATCCTCTGGAAACATAAGGTGGTTGCTGGACAACATGCAACCTTTCTCCAGCAGTCAGTGTTCTGTTTCCAGCATCATGCTAAACTATTGATAACCAGCCCAAACACTCAAATGTCTTAGGTCATTAAATCAATGAAACCTTTTACAGAAATTCGGTTGCTGTATCAGTTATAATCCAGAATTCAAATTTCCTTGTGCTCCTTATGCAATGATAAAACAAAAGAGGAAAAAAATAACAGAAAAGTAAATCCAGCTCCCCAAAATTATGAGAATATAATTGACTACTTGTTTCTGCTTACTTGTTATTAAAAAGTTACTGCTAAGTGATGTATCAAAATGGAATATTCCCTGCAGTGAAACTGAGACAAGTTACTACTCAATATATTGAAATTCTACTAAGAAAAGATTTTTTTTTGTAGTTTGACTCATTTTCAATATTACAGTATCTTTACTAAAATAGGTGTTAAATGTGAATTTTTATTTGGCGAGGGCTTATTTTACCATGAAATTATTTTAGGAGTTTATTCTTGCCCTGCATGGATCTTTAAGAAAGAAAAAAGATTTTTCATTACTAACCACATAAAAATACATTTTTCCTTCTGTACAGAGTCAATATAAGTATTCTTACAATAAATCATAATCTCTGTACATATGCATGTGGATGTGATTTTAAGTCTTAGATTTGCCAGAGAAAAATATGAAAGACAGTTAGGACTACTTCTGTCTATGTTATGTCTACAGCAACAAGTAGTGCAGACCAGTAGAAGCAAGATTTGTGATATTGTAGACTCATAGAATTACAGACTGGTAGGGGCTGGAAGAGACCTATAAAGATCATCTAGTCCAACCCCCGGCTCAAACAGATCTCCCTAGATCAGGTCACTCAGGAATGTGTCCAGGTGGATCTTGAAAACCTCCAAAAAAGGAGACTCCATAGAGACTCCTGCAGCCTTTCCTAATAAGAAAGATGGTCTCATCCCCTGATCATCTTGGTGGCCCTGCGCTGGACTCTCTCTAGAATTTTCCTGTCCTTCTTGAGCTAGAGAGCCCAGAACTGGGCACAGGACTCCAGATGAGGTCTCACCAGGACAGAGTAGAGGGAGAAGAGAACTGCCCTCAACCTACTGGCCACACTCTTCTTGATGCATCCCAGGATGCCATTGGCCTTCTTGGTCATGAGGGCACATTGCTGGCTCATAGTATGAAACACTTGGTGCTCATGGCCATACAATGTACACTGTATTGTGGGGAAAAATGTTCTAGGCTGCTCTAGGCTCTCCTGTAGCAACCCCTTAGCAGCTCGTGTGCATTGGGCATGCTTCTTTAGTTTCACCTAAAAGAATTTCAGTTCATCTGCTCCATGTCAGCTTTATGGTGCAAATTAAAGTACAGTAAATAGACATTTGACAATTCAAAAATGATCTCTTGATACAAATTAAAACACAAATATAGGCATGTTTTTTTGTCTCAAATGCCATAATAAAAAAGAAAGGATACAATTTTAAAAGGACAAAAGTGTGACTTAAGAGACAGCAGGTCTAAAGAGAAGTATATATTATGGATATCTGTGCATAAAACCAGTGGAAGAAAATGAATGCTGAATTGATCAAAATTTACTAGTTGTAGACAGAAAGAATTAAATGGACATTTATTGATACTAAAGCTAGGGGAAATTAGTATCTTCTTCAGAATAACAAAGGACAAATAGAATTAAAAGCAACATTCACTGGTTTCTAGATGAAGAAGATGTGTCAACTGTAATACTGAAAAAGTACATATATTCAACGAAGAAATCTGTGTAGAGGCAAAAGGCAACATGGATATAACACCTTTCATTTCAAAAACATCTAAGGAAAATATTTTAAAAAATAGTCTATATACAAACTTGTACAAGTAGAATGAGTGGGGGATTTGAGAAAAGACATAGAGTACAGAACCATCTGCTGCTGAAACACTGGATTTACAAACTGAAATTCTCATGAGTCACTTTGGACAAGAGTCCCTTTTCTTCTTCCCACATATATTTTCTTGCAGTTACATGTGTAGCAGCATGATATATGAGGGAAAGAATAACAAAAGAAACAGGGAGCAAAGCAACTCTGCACAGATGTCTTCTCACTGCCTCTCCCCCTGATTACTCCTACAAGTTCTGCTTAGATATTGATGTATCCATGAATTCATTGGTGAGAATCTGTGCCATGTAATGAAGAAAGTTGACTCACCAAAGGAAGACCTTACTTCTGGCTATTTGAATGGGAAATTCCCTCACAGCAGAAGATTTGTTGCCATGTAAACATAATGCAATAAATAACATAGCTAATGTATTTCTTGGGCAATATGTTTACTGTAATTCACTTGAACACATATAAATCTGTACTAATAGTTTTTTACTAGGTGCTATGCTTGACTCAGTAGGTGTTAGCTTTGATTTAGTAGATTAAATATCTGATTCAGCAGGTAATTCACATGTTTTAACAGATTGTATAGCTGACTCAACCTGTGAAATATCCGACAGTGTTTATTTTTTCCAAAGGTTGGTTTATCCTTTTTAGAATGAACTTTGTCCACTTCTCCATATGGCACATTAATTTAAGTGCAAGTTAAACATTTTACCAGGAAAGTATATTATAATGTGTTCATTTAAATATATTTATATAGTCCTTCTGAATGTTATAAGAACCTTCCCTTGGGAAAAGTTTTGTTTCTAAACCTTTACTCTTCTATAAATACTCAGTTTTGTTCAATTATCATCCTGAAATCTCAGGAAAAAAAATTGACATATTTTATACCAAAAAGATATCAAAAAAGAAGGACAATAGAGGAAAGATTCACGTTTCTTAATATGATGGTTCACTTTTGACAGATGGATATTATTTTTTTCTTATTTGTTTTTAATTCTTTTATTTCTTGCATGATACACAGCAGAAAATAGTTTGAAAGCAAGCTTGAAAATACAGCAGACGCAGGACAGTCGATATGGAAAATACAGAGAAGAAAGAATAAAGGGAGAAATCAGAGGGCACTGTTTAAGTAACTGGGGACAGACTGTGGAAGAACATGTTAAAAAATACTTCTAAATTAATTGTCTTTTTCATGGGTAATATTTAAGTTGTGTTTGCAGCAACTTTTTAAATGAATGGGAAATACAGATGAGTTCAGAGAAGAACCATAAGATTTCATACTGACTTGTGTCACAGCTAGCAAAAAGCAGGTCTTTTAGGAGGCACTCACAAACACCCAAGGAGGAGTTGTTGCACTGTCTGACATACTACCAGGTAGTGGTTCCTACTAAGACTACCACTATGCACAGAAGTAAATTAAATTTTGACTAGTAGAATGGATTTATTCCTAAACTTTTCTGAACTTTTAGCAATAGATTTATCTGTGTTTTAATTGTTAAAATCATGAACTCAGACATCTGTCTGCTCTGATAGAATGATTTTACAATTTTTGTATCTTCATTCATTGTAAAATCGTAAAATGTATAAATGAAGATCTGTTAGATAGGGCAATTTAATTTAATGAAATTGATTTTGTATGCTTCTTGCAGTATTCTTTAGAAATTACAGTGCTAAACTAGTGTAAATATCATGTTGATGTACTATGTTGTTGAACTGTGTCAGATTGTCAGATTTACCTTTGTGATGCATGACTTCTTAATGCATGAGTAAAGGTATTAGAGGTAAAGAAAACATGATTATCAATCTGTTTCTGTACTCAAAATGACCCCTGATTTTATTAGTAATAGAATCTAAGTGACATCATCATTTGACAGTCATGATCTTTAACCCAGTTTGATCTAAACCAGACTCCTTTGGTATGATATCATTAAGGTAAATCCCTGAAAGGAGAGAAAACCATTCTAGTATAAACCATTTAAGGGTATTAAGTTACTGGGAATGATTTCACAATTCTTTTTTTTCTCATAAAGGACAAACAGTTTCAAGACTGCAGGTTATTATCAAGACATAATCAAACTTTTTTTTTTTTTTTAGTTGAATTAGGTTTAAACTTCTTAAATGCATTTTAAGTCTTCATGTCTTTCAAAACATGGTTCAGAAGTCATGGCTGATTATTTCTTAAGTGAACATTGCAGTCCAAATGATATTATTATAGTTTGTTCTATTAAATAATATTGCACTGAAATAAAAACAAACAAAACGGTAGCTATTTTATGAAAGGAATCTTATCTTCTCCCTCTATCCACACCCAACTCATCTCATCTGTCCTATGAATTCATAGTTCTTTCCAAAAACTAATCATGCTAGTATTATTCCTTTTTTGTATTATATATTGACTAAGATTTGTAATAAATTAATCAAGGTCTTTTGCGTATGATGTATCTCACAGGATTATTTTAAAAAAATAAATATTGATACTAAATGAAGAATAATAATTTTTTTATTTGACATCAGAAAGATAAGTCGACATTGTCCAAATTACCCACTTAGGGAAGAAAAGCTGTTGAGCAAAAGATGTATGATTTTCTTCTGTGACAGATGCAAATTTTTGCACTTGAGAGTTTCCAGCTTAAAAAGCCTTTAAATCACTGACTGGAAGTGAAAATGACAACTAAAAATCTCTCAGTAACAAAAATAAACAAATATACATTAAAGAGCTTTGTTTTTACCAAGATGAGTATTTTCTTTTAGTCAATTGATTAGTTTTGTCAATGCTTTTCCCTGAAAGCAAATTGCATACAGGCAGTATTATAGTGGTATTATCTTGAATTTAATCCTTATATTTTTGGTAGCATTTCTTTTGTTTTTATCTTCCAGGCAGGTGTTTCCAGTAGTTTTGACTGTAAGATAACTCAATAGCTAGTGATTAATGTAGATGTCATAAAGAATATAAACAATCCTGGAAACAGAACTCAAAGTTCAAATATGAATTCTAACAGTAATTGCTTTTAACAAGTGCAAGGAGGAAGTGAGAGGAAATCTGGTATTGAATTTTGTGTTGCCAAAGAGAAACTGACCAGTGATAACAGAAGCATCAGAAATAGAGTGCAGAGAAGTAGCACTTTGCACAGGAAGTATCGTGAAACTGCCCATGTCAACCCAGTAGTAATTGGGTCTTTGAAGTTTCAAATGTGAGAAGAGATGAACATTCATCTTTAAAGTGTGCTGAGTCTCAGGGATTACTTTTGGTTAAAGTAGGAATGTGCAGTTATTTGAAACCTGACCCTGAGGTCTCTCAAAAGTTTGGCTTAGGTTGTGCTAGAATTGACCTTGTAAATTTAGACAGCTGCTAGACTACTGCTAGGAGCAAATTATTACAGCAATTGTGATTTTCATGACTAACGTAAAAGCAAAGGGCAGCTATTTAAGACCTGTGGGGTCAACTTTCACATTTACTATGTTGCAGAGAAGTAGAAATGGTGAAACCTCTTGAGAATAAGGTGCGGTGAGGAACTTCGAGATTCTGCATAAAGCTAAAAAAAAAGAATAAAAAACCTCATCTTAAGTATTGGAGGGTAGTATTTAGAGAGAACGTGACCAAATATTGGAAAATATAGCAAACTTTGAAATTACAACAGAATTTTTTCTTTTATTTGTTTTGCTTACATTTTAAAACAAGACACTGTTCAATTACATGGTAAGAATGGGTTTAATAAATTTCAATTGATTCTCTTTCAGAATTTGTTATAACTGAGAACTGGTTATAAGCCTTCTCTTGGCACTTTGTAACAAAAACAAGAGTAGTAATAATTACTGTTATGGTTTATAGCCTGTTCACATCCCAACCTGGTATCTGATCATGTACTTCCCTCAAAACACTTAATCTCCAATGGACCCAGAAATTAAGCACATGTACACTCATCTTTCTTTATTCAAGTTACTGACACATGAAAATACACCTGTCTACGTGGCCTATTTTCACCTTTGTGTCTTAGACATTCATCAGCAAACAATCTGACTCCTAAGAGTTCACGCTAAAGAAAAATACAAAAATTGGGTTTATACAGCTGAACATGTGTGATGGTTTCACAGAAATGTGGGGAATCAAAAAAGATATTTCCTTCCAGAATATTGAAAACTAATTTTGATGTAACTAACATTACTATGATTTGGAGCTGTAATTTATGAACTGTATTGTGCTACACTATACTCATAAAATGCAGAACTTACAAACCAGGTAGTTAAAAAAAAGAATCAGCAAATGAGGTTTAAAAGAAAAAAAAAATTATATTCATTATGACATTCAGATATCAAATTATTGGTATGCTTTTGTTAGTATTACATAAAAGAAATACTTTGATGAAGGATAAACTGAGAAAGCAATGGCAGAGATTAAAAAAGAACTTGAAAAAGTCATGGAGAGTAGTATTAAGAGAATAGGAAAAGAGTGAAGAGTGAAAACAGTGCATTTGATAGGCAGCTGAGAGAACAAGGAGGAGATTAAATACTAGTTGTAAGGCTTGCTTAGAAAGATGTCATTAGGCATTTAGATAAAAGTGGTTTTGATTTATTGTAATGTATAGGGACTATTGTGAAAGGATCTAGGTTGGAAATTAATTTTAATTTTAGTATAGTGTAGAACTTTAGTTCAGAGGTATAAGGCAGCTGGACTAGGTAAGCAAGCGTATCAAAAGCAAATTCTTTTTTATGAGATAGAAGACAGTAAGCTATCCATACATTACAAGGAGAAAGAGTCACAAGACTATTATAAGTGTTGAAAAACAAGAAAATGGATAAAAATAATCTCAAGAAAGATTAGCAAGTGGACTGGACTCAATAATGAGAATGATCAATGAGCTTGGTCTTGAGTTATGTCAGTCATTATTTAAAAAAACTGGTGAGTTCCTGTGTACTGAAACAGAGATATGAAAAATAAGTCAAATGTCAGAAAAGATAACATGGACAGGGAATAAGCTCCCATAGGAAGAAAAGCAGATCTGTTTAATTTGGACATAGTTCTCCTTATTAGTTAAATGCCAGAACTGAAGAACATGAATTTGGATATCTTTTAGAGACACTCACTATACTAAGGATAAGAGTATCATCACAGTAAAACAGTGTAAGAATGAAGCCATTGCGTAGCACACCTTGCAAATGGGTAGGAGAATGAAGAAGAGAAGAAAGTGAGAAAAGTTGAAGATCACTATCTAATGATAAACATAGGCTCTTCTTTGCCTTTGTATATGTTTAGCAGTCATCTTTTCACCATTTAGATGTATTAATACAGACAGAAATGGTTGTATATATTTTATACTGTGACTGTTAGTAACCTGTAGCTGAGTAGAGCTAAATTACACCTTTGGTGTCCATTATGTTTCCCAGAACTGGAAGCATTCCTGTATCTCTGTTCTTAATCCTCTTCAGGTTTTCAACAGTCTTTTAAAGTGTAAGTATAGAAATGAAATATTCTGGAAGGTAATTCAGTATAAATTTAGTCTAAGGTCACATCATAGACTCATAGAATCATAGAATGGTAGGGGTTGGAAGGGACCTTTAGAGATCATCTAGTCCAACCCCCCTGCAGAAGCAGGTCAACCTAGGTCAGATTGCATCACTACATATTAGCATTTTCTTGGTACATCAAGGAGCTAAATTAAGTCTGATTATTTTAGTATCTTCTAAAATTTTAAAAGTTGTTTTTTCTATCTTTACAGTTGGTAAGGTAAAGTTTTTATTTTTGTGGAATTCAGATGATTTAGGGAATATACTGAAGAAAGTTTATGGAATTCAGAAATCTTTGGATGAACTAGTTCACTGACTGTGAACCAAAAGATTTTTTATGAGTATAGATACCCATCTTGAAACCTCGCTTATCAAGAGTAGAAGCATGTATTTGGGATGCCATGGTAAAATTTTGCTATTGATTCCAAGGACAGAAATCAGTCCTTGTTCATTAGAATTACTCAAGTTGACCTCTATCCTGTGTTGTTTGCTGACTTCTTCTGTTTAAAAAAAATATGAAATTTCCTTATGAAGCTTATCCCCTCCTTTCTACAGATGAAGTTATCATTCTAGTATTTCCTAAGTGTTTTACATTTGTAAGAGACATTAAGTAATGTGTATTCTGCTGTTTCTGACTGGCACTTCACACTCTCATCTCAGAAATGTAACAACATTATTCACTATATTTTGGTTGTCAGTGAAGATGAAAGTCATTCCTAACAAAATGTGCCATGGAGTTGGCAGTCAGAGAACAGCTGACGTCAAGCACAAGTCTTTATCTGTCAGGGTTATGGCATGGTACTGACTGAAAAACTTTAAGATGTTGCATACTGTCCGCTGGTAGATACACAATGGATATGCCAGTTGGACTTTTACTTGACACCTAACACTACTGCTGCTAACTATAGTGGAATATTCCTGAAAATGAATGTATTTTGTGGTCAATTATTTGCTCTTCTGCCTATAGAAATGCATGTGTATTGTATATATTTCTTTATAAAACCTTATAAAATGTCAAGCCACTTATTAGCTAAAATATTGAGTATTGAAGACTTCAAAAAAATATTAAATTTATCTCAACTTTATGGACATCAAGCTATTCTAGTGGTCTTGTAAGAGGTATAGCTTGATCTCTTTTATTGCATTTCACTTGGGTAGTGTAAAATGGAGTCTACTCTCTCCTTGCATATTCTGCATTTTAGGGCCCACACATGGTTTCATTCAAGTGGACCTAGTTTCATTGTCTTTGTCAAATGTGCTAATCCTGATAAGTAGGCCACAAATACAATACCGATTTAGACAGACACTATCAATAATCCTTTATGGTATGGAATATAACTTTAAATTGCTTCCAGTGTTAAATCAGATATGTTTAGTAGGGTGAAAATTCTTAAAGATGGAGTGTTATAATTTTGATTGTGCCTTGAACTGATTTAAATTCAATGTGCTGATCAAATTGGGCATTTAGGTGGAAGAAGATAGAACAATTTTTAGTCTGAAAAAAAACCCCCAACACTTACCATTGTTCTCATATTCAGAAATAATAACAGAATATTAAGAAAGTTTTATGTTTCCTAGCAACATGATTTTCAAAATATCTTGAAGAGTTTTACCTAAATAGAATCTTCATAAATATGGTAGATCCCCTCTGTACCCACACTCATTGATATTTCTACTTTTGTAGTACTAGCATGCATAGCCTTAGTGTTAGTGGCAGCTAAGAGAAAGACAAGCAGAAGAATTAGATGTAGAAATAAAGAATTTTGAGAGATGATACTGGAAGTGTGGCACCTCAGGGTTCAAATAAAATTCAGCAGATAGCAAGAGCAATGACTTCTTGTCTCTGCAAGTGTATGGTGGGATGTATCTTGTAACGTAGAAAGAATAATTCTCTCCTGCTCAGGAATGGATGTTAGAGGCCGAGTCTTCTAACAATGAGCAATGTCAAAAAAGCACAGGCCAAAAAATGCCTAGGTAAACAGGTTGGATTGTTTTGGATGAAGAAAGACATTTCTGTAGTTTTATGTGAAGAGACAGGGAGTTTTGTCAGCCTGGATCTTCTAATAATTTCTGAAGTGTTTTTCTGTTGGAATTTATCTTTCCTGTTCCATTTGATGTCCACAGCTCTAGTCCTATATTAAGAGAGGAATTCCTGTGTTTCTATGTTTCTGAAAACTAGCCTCAAAATAAGTTCTGAAGCACTTTTGAACTCTATCTGTGTGACTGTTACTGTTTTTCCATGAGAGTAATTGCTATGTAGTCAAATAACACTCATATTAGTCCTTGACTCTTAGTTTTAGTAATGTGAGGGTCTAGTTACAATTTGTGTATCTTCTTACCATTAAACAAATGGAGTACAGGCATATGAGCATATTGACTGAATTGCCTTCAGTAGACAATAGCCAATGTTTCATACAGAGAATAAAGAAATTAAAATATCATTACTAAACTGTACATATGCAAGAACACCATAGTGTCGCTTGTCTATTGTTTCTTTCATCACTCATTGCTTAGGAATGTGTTTATCTAGCTTTTATCCTTGACTGGACTGATCTTGATTCATTTTAGGAAGAGGATAGAAATCGTAAATACTCAGGAACAGACATCGAGAACACCCATGTAAAAAGACTTGCAGTGAGTTCATGAAGCATCTGAAATCTCTCAGAATGGTTTACTATAATACTATAAGATAGTTACTGTAATGCTAATATGACTGGTAAGATAAAAATTAATTTCAGGCAAAACAATGTGTATCAATACATCATTGAAGTGTTTTGGAAGTCTTTTTTAGATATCCAGGGATAGTTTTAAATAATCTTGGTTATTCTGTCATACATTTTGCACATTTGTAACTTGCGTTATGCATTTTCCTACATATTGAGAAATAGCTTTGTTGTTATGCCAGGTAACCTATATTTGACTCTTTTCCTCATCAATTATTAACACTGTGCTAATTTAAAGAAATATTATGCGTTACAGTTTTGCTATTTATACAACACCTCAAACCATGTTTACATTGCTCTATTTCAAAAGAAACTCTTTGCTCAATGAAATACTTGAGGTTGACTCAGGTCCAGTCAGAGCTCACATCATTAAATAAATATCAAAGCAAACAACTGAGTTTTGCCTTTGATTGGGGAACTTCAAGGAATAACTATGCCAGTGTACTGTAGTCCTGCCATAACTTTACCATGATTGCTTATATGCTTATGAAATGAAACAGTCTATTAGCACAAAGTAAATGTTAAAAATGCAAACCAATATTTATCTCAATCATTAGCCAAGCTATTTCTTTCCCAAACTAAACATGTTTACAATTGTATCTGCCTGCTGTGACTGATAAAGCTTGACAGTATATTTGCTAAAAGTGCCTCAAAAATTTTTCCTGGTATTGACTTTACAACCTCCTGCATATAGAGCAGACACCTGTATAAGGGAATAAGCTACTTGTAAAAAAAATTATTAAGAAGCAATTTGTCAGTAATTACATTCTAGCAATCTGAATACTACCAACCTTTGCATATATTTATTGGAAGAAAAAATTATATTGGATTTCCATCATAAACAATGGTCTAAGTTTTAGGCTGCAAATAGCTTACTGCTAATTAATCTTCTTCAAATTTTCTGCAATATACAACTTTAGTACAGGTCTAGGGGAATTAAACGGATATTGATGAGCTAATGATCTACAAGTGTGCACAGAAGTTTGGGACAAAGCTGCTACATTATATTTCACAGTTAAGGACATATGAAATGTTCAATGCGTAAGTTTGATCCAATGCTTTTTTGTATGACTAGTATTGTTGCCCTTTAATGTTTCATTTTGCTTTGCTAATTAAAAAGGATTAGAAGGGATTGTATCCCTTTTAGTGGTTTGAAGTGCTCATTGAGAAGATGAGAAAAACATTCTTATTTTCTGTTTAAGAAGAATTTGAAAGTTGCTATAGAAAAGATGAAAAATGTACTGTTTCATAAAGCAAATAGATCTGAAACAGGAAAATTTAGTAAAAGGGAAGAACCGGGAGCCACAGAAGTGTCAGTGTTTTCTCCTGGCTTTTCTGGAAGATGCTTTGAGAGGTTCAGATGTTGATTATGATCTTGGTCAGAACTGTCAAGCCACCTTTTTTATGACTGAGTTAAGTATATATTTATAAAGAAAAAAATGGTACTTTGAGTAGTGTGAATAAAAATCAAAGTTCTGTTTACATACTTGTTACTATAAACTTTCCAGTTCAGTTTATTGCTACCAGAATTATCAGTGGTCTTGTAGAAGAGTTGAACGTATTAGTCAAATTGTTCTGAATCTGATTTTTCACTACCAAAAAAGTACTCCAAAAGTTTAATAAATAGGGGAAACTACTATGATACAGGCAGCTTTATAAGTCAATTGCAACTATTCTAACAGCAGCTGCTGAGAAACTTCTTTGAATGTTTTTGATATGATATCCTGACATTACAAAACCTGTCATTTTGATATATCTCAAAGTGTGGAGTAAAATATAGTACAGACTGCTTGCATGGTATGAAAAGTTTCAGTTTTATGACTATACTGTTCAGCCTTTCATCTGCAGTGCAGATCAACATTTCTGAATTTATTACATACATCTGTCTGAACTTTTGCTGCTCAGTGAGGAAAAACAACAGTGTAACATAAGAAACTGGAACTTCAATTCTTGCAGCTTTTATTCTAAGTAATCAGAAAACAGTGTGGTCGTGTTTAAGATGGATGAGCTAAAACATTATGAAGCAAAATGAACAAATATATTCAAACAAACAAAACACCCATCTTTTCTCTTCTATAAATTTAACAGTAAAGATCTTTTTTTTCCTTTTACCTGGAAATATCTTAATTTTGCATGTTTTGATTCTTAGTTCCATGATCTTATGCTCCATGATCTTATATTTAATTGCTTTCTCATGAATTTCTGAAAATCATCTGAGAAGCTGACATTGCCATCTTCTGTTTTTTAGCTGTTCTTGAAAAGATACCAGGACTGAAGAAAAAATAAATTAGGCAATTACAGTCAAAAGTGGAAATTTCCACATCAGTTTATTCTCCAAACTTTATGTGTTTCTATGAGGTTCATCAAAATATCCTAG
This sequence comes from Colius striatus, assembly GCF_028858725.1. Taxonomy (NCBI): domain Eukaryota; kingdom Metazoa; phylum Chordata; class Aves; order Coliiformes; family Coliidae; genus Colius; species Colius striatus. The sequence goes on from NC_084762.1 coordinate 30,618,316, forward strand.
ATAGCTACATAGCCATCTACATAGACAAAACAGGCAGTGGTGTAAAGGATAAAGATGTTGCTTAAAAACAAAAGCAAAGAGTTGGTCATTTATCAGCTTAATATGAATATGTATTTGGGTGAGAATAAGTTTGCAGAGATGCAACAGGAGGGAAAATGGCCAGATGAGCCAGAATCAACAACTGAACTACAAGGAAAACAAACAAGCAGCTTCCAAAGCAGAGTCTAACAAATAACTTGCATTAAGAGATGCCTTTGCAGCTAAATCTTTTCCTTCTGCTGTTGTACTGGTTTCAACTTTCAACGGAAAGCAGAGTGTTTCTTCCACAGCTTGTATGAATGGGGAAGAGACACAGAGCAGAGCATAACACATCTTTAAGGTGGCAGGGACATTTGCTTCAGGTTGCCTCTGTTTAGTCTATCATGAACAATAGTTTTTAATGCTAGATTTTTCCTGTTAAAGAACTGACTGACTGTCTCTCCACAAAGATATGATGCAAATGAGAGGCTTCATATAATACATTTCTTCAGAAGTCCCTTATTAGTCCTTTTTGAGGGTTTTCCTTTTAGTTCCTTACATCTAGCCTCTAACAACCCATCTCTTTATTAAATTTCTTATCATTTACCATGTATTCAGTCCCATAACTGAATTCCTGTCCTTCTTTCATTGAATATTCCGGTTTTGGCATCAGTATAGCAAATTTGTGTCCTCTCTTTTTATCCAGATCACCCTGGTCTTATTTCTCCAGACAAATTTACCATGCCTTCCTTCCAAGTCCAGATTTGTCTTCCCTGTCCTTGTAATAAATCTTCACATGCAACATACAGATTATATCCAGATAATGAATCGTGTATGTTTTCCTACCAATAACACTGCTGCTGCCTGAGTGTCATGGTTTCCCGCCTGATTTCTGATCTGTTTTTTTTTTTTTCAGGTCTAAATAATCACTCTTGTCTGAAATATTACTTCCATACTTATTTTTTTCTTCTGGTACTCATATTACACTTTGCAATGTCCATCTGTCATGTCTTTCCACATTAAATATAGATGTCATCATGCTCAGGACTGTAATTTAATTCTGTCTTCTCTTTCCAGGGTTCATCTAAGCACCATCATAAGCTCACTTTCTTCATTATCCATTTCGAATATTGAAGCATCATTTTCACTTTTAAATTTCACGTTAAACTCCACATCTTTCATATTCTGTAGCAACATATAATAAAATAAATTAAAATCTGACATCCAGTATATTAGATGAAGATTTCTGCAAACTGAAATATGGCATAGTTATATATTCATTACGTACAGAAATACTATGACTTAAATATGTGTAAAAGTAGGATATTAGGCTATATGTGAAATCCCACTGGTGGTATAATTTAGCACATTTTATGTTTTTTATTTACTTATTTTCTGTGATTCCAGCAGACTATTTTTAAAATATGTCTTGATTTCCCTCTAAAATTGAACAAATTGAAGATTTGGTTTTTTTCTTCAGAATTGCAATACTGGTCTAAAAGTTTCAGAAATTGTTGCCTGCATCTTTATTTTGAATGTGAATGTTTCTCCATTTTTGCATGCATAATCTTTGCAATGACTTTCCCAGGGTCCAGCTAATAATCTAATGCAGAAGATGTCCAGAGCTTTGTTTAATTCACATTTTTGCAGTCAGCTTACAAGATACAATGCCCTCAGCCTGTGAGCAGGACTCAATAATGACAAGTACTGAATACATATAAAATATAATCCCAGGAGTCCAGATATATAACCACTAGGAAAAGGTGATACTCTTTTGCAGTTTAAGTAGTTATTCTTGAATTTGTGTCCTGCATAATTTCATACAGTTATTTTTAAAAGAACAGATAAAATATTCCCTTGTCTTACCTCTTTATTGCATTTTTCTGTTTGTTGATGGAAGGAGATACAGATTAATTTCTATGGACATCTTCAGACTTGAACAGGGGTAATCTACTTAGGCTCAGGTGAGTTCATTTTAGTCTTGATTCACTTCATTGCACATCTATAATGGTTATTAACAAGCTTAAGGACCTTTGGGAGCTTATAGATAACAATGCAGCACCATGGAAGGTGGGAAATCATTATTCTCATAAGGCTGGTGTAATAATTTACAGTCACACACAGTTTTTGTACTAATCCTTGGGGTTGGAATAGGTCACTAGGTCTGTAAACCTTTCATCATCTTTATACATTTTTTGCTCTTGCTCCTTAATTAATGAAATACAGTAACATAAAAGCAGATGTAAAGAATTTAACGTATAAGGGGTTTTTTTTTCCTTGCAACACTGGCAAATTTTACTGCTTGTATGTGTATTTCAGTTTTAAACACAAAGCTTATGATTTTTTTTCAATACTATCATATTTAAACACTGTCCCATGATAATTGATGCATAACATTTAAGAATGGGAAAAAGCCTCATTGATAACCTTAAAAATAGTGATTATTTTGGATATATTTCTTAGCATATTTATTTAATTCAAACTTTTAAAGATGATTTGATAACAACAGGTGTCAGAATAATTCTATATATAAGACAAATAGTTAAAAAATGTAACTCCTAATGCTGAAAATAAAAAAAACCCATTATTTTTATAATGAGACATTTTTTAACATGAAAAATATTCAATAACATATTTTCCACATTTTTCCAAATAATAGGTTATGGTAAGGGGATATTATATGCTTTCTAAGACAGCAGAGATTCTTAGAGTGAATTTCAACCTCTGTACCTGTCATGCAAACAGTAAAATCAGCTTCACATACTTTCATAGTTAAATTTTGTAATGATAAACACCTTTTTTTCCCCTCAGATATTCTTCTCCCCTTAATGAGCATGTGTAATTCCTTTTAGTCTAAGAAGGAATTATGCAAAACTTGAATCAGTAAAATAACCAGCTCAAGGGTTTTATACTCACCAACTTCTGGAAGAGAGGCAAGTTGTAAAGGCTATTCATTTGTACTATTTTTGTCCTCTTGGCAAATTTTAACACACTAGACCCATTACTCAATCTAAAACAGCATGCAAGGTAGTATCTGAGATGTACCTACAGATGTACCATCTGTATCTAAAACAATCAAAATTGTGAGAAAAGAATAATTCAGAGCTTCTTAGGAAGTTAAATCACAGTTTGAGGAAACCCACTAGGACCTCAGGGCCACAGTCCACTCCGTAAGTAGTGAACATGGTCCATTCATTTCTGCCCCACACAGAGAGTGGAAGAGGTCAGTGTAGTGTCATTTTCACATTTTTTTATGGTGCAGTGTAGTAAGAAATTTGTCAAGGAAGACCAGAATCAATGTCCTACTCTGCATAAGTTGTCCAAACCAACTGTATCATATCATGCTTCTCTGGAAAGTCTCTTTTAGCTCTTTGGGTATATCTTAATTACAGAAGATGGAGAAGGATATGTTACTCTCCTTTTGAGGTTGTATCCTAAAGTAGCAGAGAAGTCAAGGGTCAGAAAGAGAATATGCAAGAGAGAGGAATCACCTGGTAATAGTTAGGAGATGCATGAAAGAGAGGAAGAGTAACAGCAAGGGTCCTAAATTTTGGTGGATCTCAAAACTAAATGTTATGTTAGATCAAGCATGCTTTATCAAAGAGAATACAGACTGTTCAGAAGGTCTTCAGAACCTTTTAAGGTGCTACTAGTAGGCAACAAATCTTTGGCTAGAGAAAGCCACATGGCTTATCATGGAGATAATCAAGTATTACAGCCTCTGCCCTCTCAGATGATTTGACCTGTGCCAGGACAGTGTCCAAAATTAAGATATTCCCTATCATTGTAATAGATACATGATTGATTAATCAAAAGAACATGGTAGCATCCTCCAGTGATATGACCTGATGCATATGCAGTCTTCTATTATCTAATCAGACATGATTTTGTCATATGAAAGGTGATACCTGAGTTTTGGGTGTCAGATATGCAATTAGGAAAGAAGGTACAAGATTGAAGGCTGTCATTGAGCAAGAGTGCTTCCAACTCAGTCTTGAGTTGGAAGAGTACAAATCTTTATAATTATTTGTATGCTAATACATTTTTTAGGCTGCTTGGCAGCTACTAGACAATCTGAACTAAGGCAAAGTTTTGCATCTTATTTTCAAAAAGGAGGCCAACAATTTCTGATGAAGAAATGGTAAGATCCTGCCTTTGGGGGCTGGTGTGTGTAGCATAATGTATTATTTCACTGAAAATTAGAAAGCATGGGTATCTCTCCTGGCTATACTCCAGTGGAATGTGTTAGTATGGACAAATCACTTAGCTTCCGTGTGCTTCACTTACTCCATCTGTAAAATGGAGATAATTATGGTATATGCCTCTCAAGGATGTTACAGTACTTAATTAGTGAATATTTAATTCCTTGGAGGTTTTCAGAGGAAAGATATTATATGTTAAATAAGTCTAAAGCATATTCAAATAATTTAAAAATTATTATAATAATTCCCTATTTAAAACTTTTTTTTTTTTTTGCAATTATTGAGCTTTAGGAAAAAGAATGAGAGCTTCTCAAGAATTTATGAAAAAGTATTTTTACTTGTTTCCCAAATGCTCATTGGTCAGCTGAGTACTTGAAAGGTTTTCTTCATTCACTGTAGCAAAGAGAAGGCTAAGCAAGATTACAATTACAGTGTCAACTAATGTCAAAGATCAATGCTTGTGCAATAACCAAATGCTATGAACTGGCCATGAATTAACGTAGACCAGTAACTGAAAGTAGCTTTCTTAGCACAATCAAGTTCTATAACCAGTGGGATTTAAGCAAAAATCTGAAAAAAAAAAAAAAGTAAATTATGTAGTAACTGAGAAGTGTTGTACCTTGCAATGCATGAAGTAATAGTCATACTCAGGCCTGTAGAAACTATAGATTGCTACTAGCTGAGTAAGCTTTGCAATGCATAACAAATACAAATGCTGTATTGTCATGATCACAGAGACACAGTAGCAGCCACTAGACAAGTGCTGTTATGTGCATGGAACCTGTATCAAACCATTCTGTCAGATCTGATACATAACAAGGAAATAGTGCCACATGAAGGAAGTTGTTCATACTGCTCTGTGATATTCAGAAAAGGATGATCATGTATTTTATCATCTATAAGTTCCTTTTGACATTCACTTTCTGCTCAAGGCATATGCAACATTATAATTTTTAATTTTATGATTGAGTAAACGAAGAAATCAACTGCCTTTTTCAACTGCTAAAGTGGTAATTAGTCTCTGCAATATAGAGAGCAGTTGGAATAATAGCCTGTAGAGCCATACATTGGTATAAATGCTTGACATGGGTAGAAATAAATGTCCCTCAACATCCTCTGCTCAGTAACACATTTGTGCATCTGTTTGAGATCCAACCCAATTTTAGGTTAAGTAGATGCAACTAAAAGCTAATAATGTTTGCTAAACTGAGAGAAATTAAAGTTCATTTTTGCTTTTCTTCAATAAATTAATAATATAGATACACATCTATCTCTATAGGAAGTATTACAGAATCACAGAATTATAGAATGGCAAGGGTTGGAAGGAATCTCTAAAAATCATCTAGTCCAAACCCCCTTCTAAAGCAAGTCTGCCTAGATCAGATCACACAGAAACACATCCAGGCAGGTTTTTTAAACCACCAGAGAAGGAAGTTCCACACCATCCCTGGACAGCTTATGCCAGTCCTTCATCTCTCTCACAGGAAAGAAGTTTTTCCTTATATTTAAGTGGAATTTTTTCTTTTCCAGTTTATGTCCATTAACCCCCGTCCTGTCATTGGAAACAACAGAAAAAAATACTGCCCCATCCTCTTTACACACACCTATATGCCTTTTAAATACTTGTGTTAGCAAAATCCTCCCTTAGTCTTTTCTAGACTGAACAACCCCAGGTCCTGCAGCCTTTCCTCATAAGGAGGATGCTCTAGTCCCTTGATCATTTTGGTGGCCCTGTGCTGGACTCTCTCCAGAAGTTCCCTGTCCCTCTTAATCACAGAAGAATCTTAATCACAGAATATTAAGGGTTGGAAGGGATCCCAAGAGATCATCTAGTCTAACCCCCTTGCCAGAGCAGGACCACCTAGAGTAGGTCACACAAGAACTTGTCCAGGTGGGTTTTGAATGTCTCCAGAGAAGGAGACTCCACAACCCATCTGGCAGCCCCTTCCAGTGCTCCATCACCCTCACAGTGAAGAAATTCTTCCTTATATTTCTTTGGAATCTCTTACGTTTTAGCCTATACCCATTGGCCCTTGTCCTATCATTAGTCATCACCGAGAACAGCCTGGCTCTGTTCTCCTGACACCTGCCCTTTACATATTTGTAAACATTAATGAGATCAGTCCTCAGTCTCCTCTTCTCCAAGCTGAAGAGTCCCAGTTCCCTCAGTCTTTCATCATAAGGGAGATGCTCCACTCCATCATCTCTGTAGCCCTTCACTGAACTCCTTCCAGCAGCTCCCTGCCCTTCTTGAACTGAGGGACTCAGAACTGGACACAATATTCCAGATGTGGTCTCATGAGGGCATAGTAGAGAAGGAGCAGAACCTCTCTCGACCTACTGCCCATCTCCCTTCTAATACACCCCAGGATGCCATTGGCCTTCTTGGCCACAAGGGTACATTGCTGGCTCATGGTCATCCTCCTGCCCACCAGGATCCCCAGGTCTCTTTCCCCTACATTACTCTGTAAGAGTTCATTCCCCAACCCGTACTGGTACATGGAGTTATTCTTTCCCAGATGCAAGACTCTACACTTCCTCTTGTTGAATTTCATTAAATTTCTCTCTGCCCAACCCTCTCACCTGTCCAGGTCTCATTGAAAGGCAGCACAGCTTTCTGGTATGTCAACCACTTCCCCCCAGTTTAGTATCATTAGCAAACTTGCTGACAGTGCCCTCTATTCCATCATCAAAGTCATTAATGAATAGATTGAACAGTACTGGTCCCAGCACCAACCCCTGAGGAACTCCACTAGATACAGGCCTCCAACTAGACTCTGCCTAGTTGATAACAACTCTCTGCCTTCTTCCCTTCAACTGGTTCACAATCCACCTCACTACCTGATCATCCAGCCTACGCTTTCTCAATTTTGCTGTGAGGATGCTGTGTGAGATGGTGTCAAGTGCTTTACTAAAATTGAGATAAACCATTGCACTACCACCATCTATCCACCTGGTTACATCTTCATGAAAGTCTGTCAGGGAGGTCAAATGTGACTTCCCCTTGGTAAAGCCATGTTGACTGCTCCTAATGACTCTCTTGTCCTTTCAGTGCCTGGAGACAGCATTCAGAATAAATTGTTCCATCACTTTTCCAGGGATGGAGGTGAGTCTGACTGGTCTGTAGTTACTCTGCTCCTTCTTCTTGCCCTTTTTGAAGACTGGAGTGACATTTGCTTTCCTCCAGTCCTCAGGCACCTCTCCTGCTCTCCACTACTTTCTGAAGATGATGGAGAGTGGTCTGGTAATGAATTCTGTCAGCTCCATCAGTACCTGCAGGAACATTCCATCATGGCCCATGGATTTATGTATATCCAGACTGCTCAACTGATCCTTAACCCAGTCCTCATCAACCAAACAAAACTGCTCCTTTAACCTGACTTCCTCTGGAGTCTGTGGCTCCTGAGGAAAGTCTCCAGCAGTATAGACAGAGGCAAAGGTGGCATTCAGCAACTCTACCTTCTCTGTATCCTCTGTCACCAGGGCACCTACCTCATCCAACAATGGTCCCCTAGTAATTGCTTGAAAAGGCCAAAGATGGCCTTGCTGAAGTCCAGGGTTGTGATCCTACTTGGTATTCTGTTACTATCACACAAGATCCTGAACTCCACCATCTTGTGGCTGCTGCAGCCAAGACTGCTCTCAACCTTCACCACTTCAACCAGACCCTGCTTGTTTGTGAGTACAAGACCCAGCAGTGCTCCTCTCCTAGTTGACACATCCACCATTTGCATTAAGAAGTTACCATCGATGCACTGAAGGAACCTCCTGGACTGTAAGTGACTAGCCCTGTAGGCCTTTCAGCGGATGTCTGGGTAGTTGAAATCCCTCATGAGAACCAGGGTCTGTGATTTTGAGGCTGCTCCCAGCTGCCTGCAGAGGACCTCATCAACTTCACCATGCTGATCAGATGACCTGTAACAGACACCCACAACAGTGTCAAACTTGCTAACCTGACCCTTAATTCTAACCCACAAACTCTCAACTTGCCCTTCATCCTCACCTGGACAGAATCCAGTACATTCCAGCTGCTCTTTCACACAAAGAGCAAGTCCACCACTTCGCCTGGCTGACCTGTCTTTCCTAAAAAGGGCATAGACATCCATGACCACATTACAGTCGTCTGAGCTGTCCCACCATGTCTCTGCAATAGCCACCAGATCATAACCCCCTGCCCATACACAGGCTTCCAGCTCCTCCTGTTTATTTCCCATGCTGTGTGTATTGGTGTACAGGTATCTCAAGAAAGAAGCTGATTGTGTAGGATTTATCCCTGACACTGGCTTGTCATGCTTAGGCTCAACTCTAGTGGACTTGGTTTTATCCCCTTCCTCCTTCAAAACTAGTTTAAAGCCCTTTGTATGAGCCCTACCAATTCATTTGCAAAGATTCCTCTCCGCTTTTGAGATAGATGAAATCCATCTATCACCAGACCTGGCATCATGAAGATTTCACCATGGTCAAAAAATCCAAAGTTGTGTTGGTGGCACCAGTCTCTGAGCCACCTGTTAATCAATTGTGCTTAGCATAGACATGGCCAATATTATCCTGACCACAAATAATTTTCCATGTAGTTCAGTTATTCATTTTAACTTTACATGTGATTTTATGCATCTATAAACAGACACACATATACAAGCAAGTGTTTATGAAAACGTGTCCTGACTGCTTTAAGGTAGAACCATCTGGATTTTTTTAAATAAAAATATAAAGGAAAAAAGTTTTGAAGTTTTGTTCTCACTTTAATGCTGACACTGTTAGAGTTAAAGCTCTTATTCAGAAACTGCAACTAGGCAAAAAAGTGCAGTCATACAAAGTTGTCCATGATTCTGGAACCATCTGGAAACTTCTGTCAAATGGGTTACAGAAGTAAATTACTAATGAGTGGTAAACCAGCATGTATTTAACTGATATGTACCAAGATGTTGATTTTCAGTAAGCTTATGAACATTAAGGACATTCCAGCATACTAGAAGAGAGATAATACCATGTCAATGCCTAAAAAGAGTAAATGAGCCAACCCACATAATTATCTGGTTGTCAGTATTACATTGATCCCAGGCAAAATAATAAAGTGAGTGATATGGGACTCTGTTACCAAAGAATTAAAGGAAGAAAATAGAATGGATGACAATCAACATAAGATGTGGAAAGTAGGTCCTGTCAAAACAACTTTCTTTTGTGAGAGCTGACTACTTTGGTTGCGAAATAAAATTGTGTTGATACAAAGTACTTAGCTCTCTATAAAACATATATATCTCTCATTTTGGTTCAAAAAATAGTGATGCAGAGTTAACATGGTACATAGTGTAAGAGATTATCTTACAGACCCTCACATATAAACACAGATTGAATTGCTGAATGTGTGAGGTTTGAACCGAGTCTTGCAGTGATTCTTTTCATTGCTGTAATCAATTTAATACTTTGTATTAATGACCAGGAAAAAAAAAGTATAGTTAATTTCCCTGTGTCCACCATTTTTATGGCAAAATAGTTTGGAAAGAACAGGGTAGATTACTGCAGCAGACACTGTGTTTATCTTGGTTATGTGAGTGCAAGCAAATCATGGGATTTAGTCAGTTAAAAAGTAGAACACCAAGGACCAATAGTATATGACAGGATTATAAATGTAGTTGTTCTCATCACATCCAGACCACAAGGAGCAATGGAGTTGGTTTTTATTTTCCAGACATTTACAAGAAGTGGGGTGAAGGGAAACATGAGAAGCAGTGAAGTTATGCTCACTGACTACCAGAAGCCAACCCAAGAGACATTGTTACAGTCTGCTTACTTTTCCACAGCCAGAACCTAGTGGAAACCTCTCCCATTCCTATCTTCTATGACAGGGTTCTTCAAGTGATATTTTATCACTCAGCCCTCCATCATGACCTTCCTACTTTGCTGCTCAGAAGCCCTAGTACTTTTGTGTTCCTTGTCACCTTAAAATGACCCATAACTGACATTTTGTAGTTTCCTGTGACAACAAGGAGTAGAACTCAGTTGCTCAGGAGCTACCTATGTATCACATACTCTTGACACTAAAGATGATAACTACATTCAAAATCTTAGAGGTAAACAGGGAGTTCTATAGGGCTCTACAGGCAAAATATAAAAGATTGCACAATGTCTGTACAAGTGTGTAGCCTGGGTCTTGGAGTGTGACTCAGCCAAGTAATTTTCTCAGGCGGTCTCCAAGGACAGTTAGTTCTCTTACAGTGGGATCTGGAAGAAACGGAATACTAAGTTATCAGTATATGAAACACAGAAATCCCTGAAAGAACATTTCTGTGCAAATAATTGACCGTGGGCAGCATCCTCCTTTACTTTTCTTATTAACTTCTGTTTGAACACTTTAATTTTCTGTGGCTGTAGGCAACAGAAGAATGTCTTACAGGCTGCCTGCAGCCACTGAACTAGAAGAAAAGCAACTTTGATTTTCTTTCTTGTTAAGTAAGATAATATTAGAGGTAAACTGAGCCCTACCTCATAACTTCTTGGCCACAAAGCACACAGACATTTGATAAAGGAAAGATCAACTTAGTAGTTTTTAGGAGAAGTTGGTGCTGCTGCTGTTTTCAATCAGTGAGACAAAACATAAAATATAGAAAATATAAAATTTAGATTCCAGTTTTCTTGGTCATGTGGATTATGTTCTCGATGTAAAACAACATAGTTTTCTATAGTTACAGTTGAATTACTTTCTTTCCTATCAGCTGAGAATTTGGAAGCTATTATTTATTTTAACTTTCAGTGTGACATGAAACTACACTGAGATACTTTTTCCTTTTCTCATTCAACCATAAGACAACATCCAGAGTGTAAATGTTTGCTGATAAATTTTTCTTACCACTGGAATTTAGACTAGATACAAATGTAATTTAGCTAGTACTTTATTTTACAGCTCAGGGGAATTTGTAGATACTTACTATGGACAGAAGTGTTTAGTTTAGATATTGACACCAGCAGTACTGTCATCTGGCAAACACTGTAGCATATATAGTACTGAGGAGAATAATATTTGGTAAATAAAAGAAGTGTAAATGTAAAATATATTGGTTGTAGTGTAGGCTGATATTTTAAACAATCACAGATGGTGATGTACTAGCTGGTTATTGACAGCAATATCAGCTTTAGAAAGGGTTTTGACAGGTCTCATCATGCAATGATTAATTACTGCGAGGCACTCCAATTTCCTCCCTTGTACAGCTCATGGCTCAGGGTAAAATCTGTTGCTCTTATTGCACTCTACAGCACAGGAAAAATCTTCTCACTGTTGTATCCAAGGACCAATCAAAAGTCAGTCAAACAAGACCCACAGTCAGTGCTGGAAAGGTTTTTCCTCAAGGGATCAAGGAAGGAAGGAAGTTAATGTGGCTTTGTTCTCCGTGTTTTAATTTGTTTTAAGTGACCAATGGGTAGGACAGATGAATAGCTGTTCTGGGGAGCGCAGGTGGGTACTAGTCAAGTCAGTTCTCAATTTGTGTATGAAAAGATACAACTGAAAAAGGTATAGCTGTGAGAGGAAGAGAAGGATATTAGTGCTCATGCTTAAATTGTATACATTTTCGATCAAAAAAAAAAAAAAAAGAGAAGGAAAATAATGGAAGCACACAATATTTACCTATTTTCCTGAGGCTATTCTTAAAGAAAAGGCATTGACTAACTGAAGGATTGCTCCTATGCTTCTAGTGTTGAATACACAGAGATATTAGATACAAACTGGTCATTGAGATTTCCTAAAAATGGACAAAGTTCAGTCCTGTCTGATCAGTGTTAGTGAAAATATTCAGCAAGTCATTGCTGTCAAGAAAGGATACAGCGGGTTTTAATAATGCAAAGGAGATGCTACGTTGCCAGTTTCTGAATATGTTTGATGTCTAAAAGTTCTTCCTTGCGTGACCTGAAACAATAGGAAGTGTGTATGATGGGTGAACTGCCTTACAGCACAGAATTCTGTTTAAAATTTTCAGGCTAGCTGCAGATGAGGTGGTAGATCTGCACATCTGTAAAATGCTGAACAGAAATTATAATTTAGGTCATGGAAGCAATGCAGGCACATCATTGCTGCAATGCATTATGCTTTGGCTAGCGTAGTTATGCTGATGTGGCTGTGTTTCTTCCAATCTTAGTTTTATCTTGAGCTAGCTTAGTTTTCTGCCCTATAGTTCAAGCTTATTCACAGTCTTTGTCTTTACCAGAATCTAGAAATCATAGAATCATAGAATGGTAGGGGTTGGAAGAGACCTTTAGAGATCATCTAGTCCAACCCCCCTGCAGAAATAGGTTCACCTAGATCAGGTCACATAGTTGATACTTCAAATATACCATCTCTTGTATCTGTAAAACAAGATGGGAACTCTCAGGGATCTGTCCAGTTGTAATTAGCAAGTTGTACTCTGAGGTAGACATCCTCTTTCTTTTAACTCACCTCTCTCATATCAGAGACTGATCACAACTAGACATAGGAAAACAGGTTACCCAGAACTGTACTTTGAGTTAATAAACTGCTTTATTTTATTCCTGATTGCTGTGGTTTCCTTCAGCACTGAGAATTGGACTGTTTGTCTGATGAGGGTCAAATCTGCTTCAGATTGACAGGGACCTAGATGCTGATATATATGTGTGTGTGTGATGGGAAGAATGGTGTTTTCAACTTCCTCTGCAACGTAGGATGTGGTTCTGCTTTTGGGAATCATCAAGGAAACTCTCACTTTGTCAGTTTTCTAACATCAAAGGATCCTTTGGCATTGCTAAAGCCTTGATCTCTGTCTGTAGCACAGAATTTATTCTGAAACATTTTGGTCTAATTAAAACCTTAGGGTTTGTATAAAACTGAGTGATATATAAGTTTTGTGATATGAAAAAAAAGACCACATGATTATCAGGTTTGGTTTTTTGATGATCATCTCTGACATCTTGTTCCATGGGTCTTCATCTTCTCCTTCTGCAACAAGACAAAGTAAGAATATTATAGATATCCAAGAGCTTTAAAACTATAAGGAAGCATACTTTAAAGTTATTTTAAGAACTTGATTGTTCTGAGGAGCTTTGAACTTCACCTGAGTAGTAGTGGCTTGTTTGGTATACTTCATCAGACCTTCTTCTTGAGTCAGTATGTTTTCTGCTTTTTACTCTTATGTATTGGTTTTGTAAAGCAACTGGTGAGAAGTCTCCCAATAATTTTGGCAGGTTTCTTTGGTGTTAAGTGGTTGAGTGAATGATTGTGGGATAGATGTGAGGCTTGAATTTTCTCTTACCTAAATGCAATTCAGTTATCAAACATGACACAGCTTTAGTTTAGTGTTAGAGCCTTTTAGAGCTGATTATCGTTGCTGAATTATGAGTGTGATCACATTGCAGTAGTAAAACAGATAGTAGTTTGACATATTTTAATTGTCAAGGGCACGGGAGCACTCCACAAAATTGCTTCACCCAAATGCACAATTAGTGTAGACATGAAGAGAGGCCTGTAGAATTGGAAGGGCAGGAAGGTAGATGATGTAGCCTGTTGGGGCCTGGGCTATAATGAGTGTTATGGAGTCAGACAGAAACAGAGAAAGTCAGTAGTTTGTCTTTGAATTGCCTTCTGCAGCAGAAAAGGACAGAAAGGAATGCCTATGTTACAGCAAGCTTGAGCAAGGGGAAAACTGAAACTGCAGATTGTAACAGAAACAAGGTCGAAGCAAAAAGACAGGACGGAGCATTAAACTAAGCATTGTTGAGTAGAGCATTCAATTTAGCATCGTATGATTGCTTGCACCTGACTAACAAATCGTAACATATGTAACTAACAGTAGGATAAAGTAAATGTAAGGTAAGCATAACCATAGTCTAATGTTAGAAAAAACTGAAGGCCGAAGAGATGGGGTGATATTTTAAGCACAATAAGGCTGATGTTTTAAGTACAATAAGAATGGTGTTTTTACACAATTAGGTTGTTACAAAAATGAAACTTTGAGGCCTTATGCATAGCGCGTGATGCTTAGTATTAACTATTTGTCATGAATTGTAGCATGTATACAGCATTTGGAAAAGGTATATAAGTGATGATTATGTGACAATAAAATGGAGCTGATGCACATCATATTGGTGTCTGGTCACTCCTGTCTCATGCAACAAAGAAGAATCCCTGCACAATGAAGAAGAAACCCTGCAGTCGCCAGTACAGTCTTTTGCTTGGCACAATTTATTTTTAACCAATAAAAAAGATTATAGAATCAAGAGCCATTGAAGAGAACAAACAAACTTAGAAATATATTAATAATTTCCCACTGTTGAAGGGAAGACTGGGAAAAAAGTCAGAGTAGTTCTCATAAAAGATACTTCAACCCTGAATATTTACCATTTTTCTAGAATAAAGTGTATGGAGTGACAAAAATCTTGTATTTTTTTAACACTTAGGGATATCAAAGTTTTAATAAAGTCTTTCTTCTCAGCCTCTGGCTTATTAAGCCCCTCCAGAAGTTCAGTGGTGGCTGACACACTTCCTTTGAGGAGGACTAAAAGAAGACTTTTTTTCCCTATCTTCCATATATTGTCCATAATACAAAATCTCATACCAAGCATGTCAGAAAACATTTTAATGTACAAAAAGAAACTCAATCCTGAGAGTCTCTGAGAAATATTATACACATGACCCAGTAGATTCTTTGGGGAGAAAGAAAGTTCAATGCAGTATTATTGTAGGGTAACCTTATCTATGCCATTGGAAAAAAAAAAAATCAATGTTCCTTAGGTGAGGATACAAAGAATAATACATTCCTAAAGTAGGGATATTTGAAAGCCTTTTTTGCTTGGGTCTAAGAGTGGCAATTTTTCTCTCTCTGTAAATAAGCTCTTACTGTGGCAGACGATCATACAGGTAGTACACTTATTAGATATATAGTTTTTGAAGACAAGGACCTGTTGGTAAGCTGTGACACGTGTCCATTGATTAAGAACTTAATATAGAGGCAAGGTAAAAGAATGAACTGGGAAAACTAGTTTAACTGTGACCAGGAAATGCTGGCTTTGTGTTGACTATACCCATTCTTGCAGAAACCATCGAGTGCATCTCAGAACCGTGTATCAGAATATGGCTTAGTTTTCTAAACAAGTACAAACCAACTACCTGCCCACACTGTGTGTCATGGTATCCACTCTGGCTGCAATGAGTTTCAGAGAAGACTAAGGGGAAGTTTGAGACAATATACTCCCATGTCCAACGCTACTGCCTGCACATATGGGCCAGAAATAAACATGTCTTCTGATCCTGTAGCCTCACTAGTCACAAAGACTCAATCTCACTAAAGTCCAGTTAACACGATATCACTTCGCTTGGTAATAAATGGGATTTGTAGGCTCAGACTCCACTTGTATAGTGCTGTTGCAAAAACCTGAGTTGCAGGTGAAACACACAGAGCACTGGGGCCACATGGAACCCTACTCAGCGGAGTGCAGAGCACAGACTTGTTTTTTGACCTGGTCTTCTAAAAGCATCATAGATATTGTTTACAAATCATTTCATTGCCTGCACATATTTGTTCCCTTCCATAACTATTGTACATAGCTAGTACACAAGACATTTAAATAGACCTCCACATTTGTCCACAAGTACATTAATTAGGTACGTTGTGAAAGAGAGGGTGAAAATATACTTTTAAAGTTGTTAGTGTGGAAAAGTTGCAACAAAAGACAAAGAGAAAACCCTATATTGTCATAACTGACTCCTAAAAATTTTTAAGGACATTAAATTAATGCTCATGAGATGAACACTATAAATGGTGACGAATCATGAAGCATCTTTTCATCATGCAATATGAGAGCTAAAGAACCTAACAGGCAATCAAACAATTTATGAATGACAGGAAAATCACTGATATTTTTAATGTTAAAATATTTGCTCTTCACAATGTCTTTCAAGGTCAAGTATATATTATAGATTCATAGCTGAAGTATTGATTTTCTCTCTTCAAAACCTTACTTTAGGTTATTGGTGCTGAAAGTTTATACCTGAATTTATCTAATGGCTGCTTGACTGCATGCAGTAAGACTGTTAGCATCCTGTGATGGTGTGGCATTCATGCTCAGTGTAAGTAAAACTCCTTACTGCAATAATAGCTTTCTTTCCTCGATTAGTCTGCAAATTTTTGCAAATCAATATCAAATTTGCAAAATCGATTTGGAAATTCAGTGCAATATCACCCCTAACTCAAACTTCACCTGATAATACTACTTCTTTGCTTTTATTATCTAAGGTATAGAATGCTAGGATTGGAAGGGACCTCCAAAGATCATCTAGTCCAAACCTCCTGCAGAAGCTGGTTCACATAGATCAGGTCGCATAGGAATGTGTCCAGGTGGGTCTTGAAGACCTCCAAGGAAGGAGACTCCACAACCCCTCTGGGCAGCCGGTGCCAGGGCTCCCTCACCCTCACAGTGAAATAGTTTTTCTTATATTTAAGTGGAACTTTTTGTGTTCCAGCTTCATCCCATTACCCCTTGTCCTGTTGCTAGCTACTATAGAAAAAAAGGATGCCCCAATCTCCTGACACCCACCATTTAGATATTTGTAAATGTTAATAAGATCTCCCCTCAGTCTCCTCTAGACTAAACAGTCCTAGTTCCTGCAGTCTTTCCTCATATGAAAGATGCTCCAATCCCCTCATAGCTTGGTGGCCCTGCACTGGGCTCTCTCCAGAAGTTCTCTGTTCCTCTTGAGCTGAGGAACCCAGAACTGGACACAGGACTCCAGATGAGGCCTCACCAGGGCAAAGTAGAGAGGGATAACATCCCTTGATAAATCTAGTAGCTCAGTTTAGGTCATTGATCAAAAACTTCAACAAAGGTATAGTAATAGCGTATCTAGAAGTTTTAATTTGCAGGGTCTGGAGAGATTCTGGATCTCCTAGAGTTGCAGTCATGATAGTTATACACCATATTTACCAGATACTTAGCTAAATGTTAATTGAAGCTACATTTATATGTAATTTTTTAAATTTCTATGGGCTTTAAAAATGTTTTTTCAGTGTTATAGTAGTCTATATACTATATAGAGAGAACCCTTGTTCTCTCACTGAAGATTTTTTATAACTTTTTTTCAAATTCAGTTGATACAAAACCAAACCTAAACCATGTTAAATAATGAAAGCAAATCAATATAGTTTCAAAGACTGAGAACCACCTGCTGTTTAACTTATCTATCAGTAAGCTGCTATTTAATCACTTGATGTCTAGAGGATTATCATCCTCCTTTTTTCAAGAAATGGGCAAAAAGTCTTCTGAGTTGCTGTTTTTCAAAACTTAAGACACAGTGGGCAGTGTTATCAAAGAAAATTCTTTCTGGTAGTTGGATTCTTAGGAACCATTCAACCATATATTCGAGAAAAATTAGCAGAGATGACTTTACACACTGCTTAGCAGCTGAAAGTAGGTGTTATGGAGCTCTCTCAAGGTGTTATATGTATTGATAAATAACAGGAAGAAAGGTTTGGTTGAGAGCTTTATGATACTCAGAACATGGAATGATTCAGGAAAGATATTTAGCACTTTTGCTTCAGTCTCCAATTCATTTTTACTATTCACATTGTGGATGTTACTGAAAGACCGTTGAAGTCAATGTCATGCTCCCAGTTGAATGAGAGTTCTTCTATAGCAAAGGAAATACTTGTGCCTATAAAGCACTTAAAGAGCTAACAACTTCTTCTATTTTATCTGGAACTTCAGACTGTGAAACTACTGCAATTTCAAAACTGTCTGCTAGAATTATCACATGTACTTCTTTGACCTCTCTGCTTTTTCTTCAATTGTAACATGAGGTGAGATCAGAACCAGACCCTACCTCCATTAAAAGGGAAGAGTAGTCAGAAGAATGGAAGAGTGAACTACATTACTTGGGAGCAACAGATTGTTCTTGTACATGGTCTTGCACAGTCTTCAGAACATAGAGTCTCAATAAGCAGGAGCAATTAAAGTAGTTTTTTGTTGTGCCTCTGTAACTATTTACAGCTGCAGCATTAGTATTTTTATGGAAATCTTCATGGAACTACAGAGTGACAAGTTCTTGAACTCATGACTATTGCACAGCTTTGGTGAATGGCTGTGAAACAGCCTTAAGACTAAACCTGCATCAAAACTAGAAGACTTGAAAAACAACATTCACTTTCACATTTTCTGCAGACAATTTCAGGTTTGGGTATAAACTGGAAAGTTGAGAATGGTGGAAGAAGAAAACATTTAATATAGAGAAGTACTCACAGGGCCATCAGAAAGAGAAGGAAAAGAGAAGAGAAGAGAAAAAAAAAAAAAAAGAAGCCTGAAAAACGTCAGCCTCATGACAGCTCACCAGCATAATTCATAAAGATATAGCAAAAAAACACAATAGGCTTTGGTATATCTTCTTTTTGCTACTCTAAATAATGCCTATCCTACTTGGCAACAAGCTGTGTACTTAAAAAAAACAGCAATAAAAAACAAATAAAAAACCCACCCTTCTTCCTTTTTAACGTATTTAGTAGCAAACACTTTTTCAAATGAAGGAAATATTTTGAGTGGTACTATCAATCCTTTTGGTTTTAAAAAACTTTTTTATTATTTCCTGAAACATCAAACCTCAACATTTCAATGTCTTTAAATGGTCACTAAATGCAAAATATTTAAATTTTTCTCTGCGTCTCAGAAGCTAGTCTCACAAAAAAAAACCAGTCAAAGACATACCAAGAACAGCATATGAACAAGTATGTAAGTAGAAAGAAAGTATAATGTTTAGTTTGTGGCCTGGTAAGAGCATTAAAACAACTTGGTGATAAAATCAAGTTTTAAGGCTTTATTGGTCCCTGGTGCAACTTCCTTCAACTGTCCATGTTACCTATGACATTATTTAATAGCTTCCATACCAGGACATGACTAATATGGTTTTATCTCTTGTCTGGTTAACAGTGGAAATAACATGCATCAACTTTTGTTAATGTAACTAAGAACTGGGGTTTAGTAAGGTAAAAAATCATGAAGACACAGACAAGATAACTAGGTGTGGTGGTTTAGCCCTGACTGGATGCCAGGTGCCCACCAAGTTATAATATGACTCCCCCTCCTGAACTGGACAGGGGAGAGAAAAATATAAGGAGAGGCTCATGAACTGAGATAAGGACAGGGAGATCACTCAGCAATTAGTGTCATGGGCCAAACAGATGTGGGGAGAAATGGTTGGATCTATTAATGAACCATCAGAACAGGGAGATGAGAAATAAAACCAAATCTTAAAGCACTTCCCTGCATCCCTCCCACTTTCCAGGACTCTACTTCCTTCCCCCACAGTGGCACAGGGGATGGGGAATGGGGGTTGAAGTCAGTTCATTACAGATGAACTTTGCTGCTTCTTCTTCTCAGAGGGAAGTTTCCTCACATTTCCTACTGTTACAATGTGGGATTCCTTCCACAGGAGACAGTCCCTCACAAACTTCTCCATGTGAGTCCTTCCCAAGGGCTACAGTTCCTCATGAACTGCTCCAGCATGGGGCCTCCCATGGGGGCAGCTCCTCACACCCTGCCCCAATGTGGGTCATCCACCAGGAGAAGAGTCCTTCAGATACGGACTACTCCAGCCTGAGTCCTTCACAGGATCACAAGTCCTGACAGCAAACTTGCTCTGGCGTGGGCTCCTGTCTCCCCACAGGCTCCTAGGTCCTGATAGGAACTCCTTCAGACACCCACCTGCTCCAGTGTGGGGTCCTCCATGGGCTGTGAGTGGATCTCTGATCCCCGGTGGCCTCCATGGACTGCAGGGGCACAGCTGCCTCATCATGGTCTTCGCCATAGACCACAAAGGATTCCTTCTGTCAGGGTCTAAGCACCCTCCCCACCCTCTCCTTCTCTAATGACCTTTGTATCTGCAGAGGTATTTTCACATTCTCACTCCCTGTTGCTGCTGCAGTTTATTAACCGTCCAGCAACTTCTTTCCCTTTTCAAATACATTATTCACAGAGGTATTACCTCCATCACTAATTGGCCAGGCCTGGGTCAGCTGCGGGTCGATCTTAGAATTGACTGGCCCTAGCCCTGTCAACTACGGGGGAAGCTTCTGGCAGATCTTTGTTTAAAGAAGTCATCCCTATAGCTAAAACCAGGCCCAGATGAAATCGTTACACTAGGTAAAGCCTCTAATGCATTTTCTTCCCAATTTATATTTATTGGTGTAATAGTAGAAAATATATAGAGATTTTTTTAAAATATGGATAAAAATTTACTGAGTTTTCAAAAATAAATCGGACCATATGCACATGCGTTTGATTAAAAAGAATTATAAAAGTTTTTAGCTGAAACCTTTTATTGCTTGAAACCTGGTTTAGACTAGGATAGAATGGATAGAATGATGCATTTTGAAGAAAAAGCTAAAATTATTTTTTTATTAATGATAGAAAAGTGAATCTGGTAGAGTTTTCATATGTATGCTTATTCCTGCCTTTTCTATTTTTTTTTTTTTCCTTTTCCCCCAGGTTATAAACTACACATGGAAAGTTTTCTGGTGAGCATAGCTGTCGTTGGAAAACCTAGTGAGGAGATGATGCTGTATGGACAGTTTAGCAGCCAGTGGGAGGGCAGGTAGGATGGTGCTCAAGAAGAGCAGGACTGTTGAGTAAAAGGTATCAGCTGGGGCTCTGAACTGTAGAGATCTGGGCCAAACAACCATGGAACTTGGTTGACAGAATGTAGAGCTTACGTGGAAAGGTAATGTTGCTTAGACACAGGAGGATTTGTAACACAGATCGCTAGAATAAAGTAATCTTTGGCCAGGAAGTGTGAGAAAAGTTGAGTTTGGAGGTTTTGAAGTATGAAGGGATTTTTGGCATGAAATTTTGAAGTGCCATCATGAACCATTTTTATCCTTTTATCTCCCTTTGTAGGGGTAGTAACCTGCATTTAGGCCCTTATAAGTGTTACAGGCTTAGTTGTTCCTTCTGAACGATTAGGAGCTTAGCATGACCCTCCCAGTTATGTAAGGGAAAATGGGTTCCTGTAGCACATGTGTGGGTAGAGTGTGTAGTACGTCTATATTTCTTTCACACTAGAAAGTGAGGAATATACAGAGCGCTTGCTTTATTATTCAATAGAGGTGAATTAACTTTGTGTGCTGGAAGAATACACTGCGTAAGCCATGACCAACACTGACTATTTTCATAGCCTGAAAAAAGGAGGACCAGAAAACCCCAAGTTCTTCCACCAAATGACAGACTGCTTTGTTATCTGTTCAAAGGCAGATGACAAAGCCATAGTCATGCCTTGAAGTAATATGCTGTCTACATGTCCTTCCACACACTAATCCTGAACAGTTAAAGGCTTTCTGCTACTGGAAATACTTATCACCTTTTATGGTCAAGGAGGTTTCACTCCACAGTACCGAATACAAACACAACCTCATGACCTTAACCAACTCAGCACAATATTTTTGGCACTGAAAATGATTTAGGGAAATTCTGTACTGCCATGGGCAGCATCTTCCTGTTTAATCAACAAAAGAAGTGAAAAGCACATCAGTTTCATACGTTTCACAAAACCACAGCCAGAATTTCTGTCAAAATGATTCTGTCAAAATGATGAGAACAGACATTACCTTCTAGGATGTAGCTAATTGGTGTGTTCTCTGAGGCATGATAGGACGTCAGAGTATCAGTCATGATGTAACCAGTATAGTGTACCATAAAGGATCTATCTACTAAATGGCAGCATGATTTTAAAGTCAATCTTGTGCTTTGTGATGGAATAAGGGTGTTTCTACATCAATAGGTTAATGTAAAATCTGGTTCTACTATGAATCCTTCCTACAACATGGACTTAATACACATGCGAGACTACATGTGTTCCTATACAAAGATGTAAGAAAGACATGAAGAGAGAACTGGAAACATCTTAATCTGAAGTGGCAAAAACAGGCATTTCATACCGCCTGTGAACAGGAAACAGTGCAGGTCTCATACTAGTAAATGCATTCAAATAAGAAAGTTCAACGAAACGACTGTTTTCATTAAGAGAAAGCTTGAAATAAAGGAATCCAACAACATAGGCACATGTCTAGACAATCAAAAGGAATTTGCATTGGCAGCGATAGAATAGAAAACAGTTGACAAGAGAAATGATTGTTTTGGCTGTTTTTTTTTTCTTATTATTATTACAATGGAAAATCAGAAAATCATTTTTACAGAGAACTTAGGCTGGATTGAATAAGGAAAAATTTACAAATTGTACACTCCCATGTGCATATGATGTCACATCAGATCCCTACTTAAAGTAATTTAGGCTTACATTACATTGAGTTAATACAGCTTGCTCCCCTTTCCCCTTCCAAGTTTTTGCCAAGTGAAAACCATTATAAAACAGATAGGAATCTAACCCAAGACGGAGACTTCTCCAACCTCAGACTGCAATTTGGAAGTATTATATGCAAGACAATACCTGACTCTAATTCTTCATTCATATCATCTGCTGAGAGATGTTTCTGAAGCTGAATGGTAAACACTGTCTTACTGACCTTTGACAAATAAGGTGTTGGGATACGAAGGGAAAAATGAGGCTTTTATTAGAGATGCTAGAGTTCTTCAAGGTTAAGTGGACTGCCACTTATTTAGGTAAACTAAGAGAGTACACTGATTAGCAATACTGGTAATAATAGACCTTACAGCATTCAGTCTTTAGACTGAATGTGTTTTTCTGGCAAAATGGGAAGTGAAAAGCTGGTACTCCGTAGCTTGAGGATGACATCCTCAATCTGTGCAATAGTTAATAAAAGGCAGGTGTCTTAGGTAAAAGAGTAATAGGAAGGAAGGAGGAGGTGGAGGGAAGGGTGACTAATGGAACATAATTGTATATGGATATTGGATATGGATTTTGTTCACTCCACACAGCAACTAGGGGTATTTTCATACATGTTTCAAAAATTGTCCTAGGGGACCAATGTTTACTCCTCAGAATTTAAAAGAAAATATGGCCATACAAAACCAAATTTAAACAACTAGTGAAACCAATGAAAATCCTATTTCTGTGGAGAAGCAAAATCCTCCATCACTTAGTTTCTTATCTATCTCACCGACTTTGCTGTAAGAGAAAGATACATAATTATGTGTTGCTTGTCCATATAGTTGTGGTAAATGACATGTCTTTACTTTTAGCCTGTATGAGAGAATGCTATTTGTCAGTCACTATAGGCAGGACTGTAGCATCACATCATCAGTAATATTAAAATAAATCTTAACAATAATTTTAATTATTGGTCTGCATTCTAAATACTTATTATTCAGTTTCTTATAATTTGGCAAAACTTCAGTCCATCAGGTAGAAATTTCTCCATGTTTTGTGTTAGGTTGACATTTTTTATTTTTGTAGTTTATTTTCATTTCAAAGCAAGTGGTTCAACAATACATTATTTTTGTCATGTTTCTTCGAACAGCAACCCCTTCTTTTCCAGTAGAGATTTGAAATATGGGTCAGAGATGAGTTTTTTCTGGTGCTTTCAAAATCTATTGAAATTTGGCCAAATAATAAATATTTGAAATATATGCTCAGCCAACATCCTTCATATTAAAAAGATACAATTTCAAAAGCCTCTTCCTGCCCCAGCATGTGCTATCCTTTCACAGTGTCTACTCCCTGTTGAAACATATGTGCCTTCTTTCACAGAAGATGAGTCAATATCCTGGATCATATCACTAGCCAGAGACACTTCCCTTTTACTTGATGCCTTGTGCAGGGCAAGAGGAAAGTCGGAACCAATTACAAAATTAAGGTCAAGTTGTCCTAGGTTTTATATAATAAATGGCCTCCAGCTACTACTCAAGCAACCCAGAGAAAGAAGGGGTTCAAAAGACATATCTAGAGAAAGATAAGGAGTTGAATTTGGTCAACAAGTCTTGTGAGAATGAATCTGAACTGTGAACTGAAGCCTCTGTCAAGATGTTCTAGGAAGGAAAGACTTGCAATGAGGTGAGATATAGAAACATGATGAAGATGTAGTGAGAGAAAAGGATTAGGATGAAGGGATGGAGATTATGAGTGGGTGGAAGGTCATTTAGAAAACTAAAGTCAGGACTGGGACTGGTTAGGAAAAGATTGGGTTAAAGATACTGTTGAAAAGAAGCTGGTATGAAAAGATGGTTAGACAAGGAGTGAGGGGGAAACAGGATAGAAAGAAACGGGTGACAGAACAAAGTGCATTTAAGTGTACTCTGGAGAGAAGAGAAGAGAAAATACAGCTCTATCTCCACACCCATCCCTTCTTTTATGTTGTGGTCAGCATATATAAATCAAATGTAACTAGGCTGTGAACAAAACTCTTGGTTGTCAGTATATTAAAATTTTTGCTTGCTTTGAAAAATAAAAACCTATGGGGCTGAATAAAACAGAAAAAGAAAAGATTAAAAGAATGCAATTAAAGATGCAATGATAAACATTCATATGATAGGAAATAATAGATGATATTTTCAAGATTACATTATCTAACTTAGTCTTTAATGAATCAGTGGGTTTATTTTATGGTTTTGTTTGTTTGTTTATTTGATTTTGTTTGTGCCTGAGATTAATCTGACCAGAGTATAAATAGAGCTTTTTGGTTGTAGGAGATTTTTTTTTTGGTTGTAAGTTTTCTGGTTTAGGTAATTTCAATTAAAGGTATTGGCTTTGCAAAAGATTGCTTAGATTGCCTGTAATTTTGTACTTTAGAAAGAATAAGTTTCTGTGATACTGTGAAGATAACTTTAAGCCATAACTTCCTTTCCTTCCTTCCTGGACTCTAGAGCTCCACAGCGATCCTCTTTCTAGATTAAGAATGGATTCCTAACCTCTATTTCCAATCCTCTAGCCAATTATTTACACATGTGAGAAACTTCTTTTTAATCTTCTGGCTTCTCAATTTCTCTAAAAGCCCTTGGTAAGGAATCTTGTTATCTGTCTTCTTGAAATACAAATAATCTGTATAATAGGGGTGAATCTTGTTCATTTTCTTGTGTTTCATTCAAATAATTGGTATTGTTTTGTGATGCATAATTTTTCTTTATAAAAGTAGTTGTAGCTCTTTCCTATTAGATATCATTTATTTATATTCTCATTCTATTCTTTAAAAGTATTCCTGCTGATTTGCATAATACAGTTCTTGGACATTCTGATCTGTAATTCCTTCAATATCTATAAGTACCTTTTTAAAAAAGTCTGTTTTCACCATTAGTTAGATAAAAAATTATTTCAAACTAAAATTGTGCATCACAATTCAGATAGTTCACTCTACTGTTAGCTTAGGATTCTTGGGTGGGTACTATCTCATGATAGTGACTTGACACTATTAGTTTTATCTTTTTGTTTGATAAAATGTTTCAGAAACATTTCATTTTGAAGTAGACTTTCTGATGTCTCCCTACTTAGAAGAGCAGTGTCTTAGAAATAGCTACATTTTTTTTCATAGTACATATTAATAAAAAGAATACTTTTTTTTTTCTGTTTCATTTTTTCCCCCTCAATTGTCTTTTCATATCCTGATTTTCTACCTTCTCTACCAATCCCTTGGAACATTTCTCAACTCTGATATGTTTATAAAAAAGCTTTATGAAAGTTTTTTTGTACTTTTTGAAAGTTGTTCCTCAAACTTTTGTTTGGACAGTCATGTTGTCTTTACATTTGCCCTGACAAACTTTAAAATCTATTCCCTTTTGCTTCTTCACAGTCTATAATGTATCTTATGAGAAAGGCAAATGGAAAGAATCTTTCCCATTACCTGTTTTTCTTCCTTGTTTTTTTTTTTTTTAGGGTGTCTTTCTTCTCACATTTTTCCTGTATGAGAGGATGCAACAATAAGAACTTCACTACAAAGTTCTACAGTTAAGTTGGAAACTTCCCTATTAGTTCCTCTGAAAAATATAAAATTTTCTGAGACCAAAGTTTAAATTGCCAAAAACAAGCAAACCTATCACAACAGAGTGGCAGTGAAATGCAGTGATTCAAAACAGGTCCTTCATAAAGAGGATGATCAGATGGCTCAGACTCTTCTGACTCTTCCAGAGCGACATTCATTTGGTGACAAGTAATATATACCTGCCTCAGAATATGCAGGATATTTGTGTGCTGAGCACCATTTGATACTCTGAAGTGACTGATACTTCTGTAGTGACTTTCCTGTCATAAAGTTTTTAAAGTGTGAAAGAGAGAGATATGAAGACAGCTTTAGTAGATTTTTAGCAACTTCTCTGTGTCTGTGTGCATATATCTCTATCTGTTCATATTACTGATGTATCACACTCTCTCTAAATCAAACACTTCATCTTTTTTAATTTGTAATATTAACCAAATTTGGAGAGCTGGTTTTATGATAAGTCTAGTAAAGTAGAGCTATGAGCAGCCTGAGGCTGAAGATACAATTTTGTACTATTTTCGAAAGCTGACATGTTGCTTTCAATAAAGCTAGAAACACTAATTCTCAAGGTTGGAACTTGAGGACTTTTGAACTGAAAACAATGAGGATCAAAAGAGCTTGGCTTCCCAAAATTCACTGAGGCGTTACAAGACTCTTATGCATTATAAGTAAAAACCAATAAACTATTGACTCTGTAGTCTCATATTTAATGGCTAAGTTCAACAAATAACTATAGGTATTCATTCCTATGAAGAAACATATTTTGTTAAAAGGTCGTATTTTGCTGGGTAGATATAAGTATCAGTTCTTTTCTACCCACTTGTGATACTCTTTAGTCATTGATATATTTTTATAGAGTCCTTAGAAGCACTGAGCAATATTTCTAAATATTTTTAAACCAAAACTTATCAAAACATCTTTAGTATACATTTTAAATCATTTTAAGGAGGCAGATAATATTTGTCAGTGTGTTACCTTCTGTTTCAATATCCCATGGTATCACTTGTTAATGTAAAGTGGTTTTTTGTTCATTGTTATCCATTTCTGTTTTCTAGATTCTTCCTTTAATTTCTACCACTGCTAATCTGTTTATTTCCTCCTACTCTTGCTGCTGCTGTTGCTATTCTTCTACCCTTCCTTTTTCTACACTTGTAGTGCTCTAAATCTGTCAACCAGATGTAACTTTCAGGAGTCTCGATTACAAGCAGATTTGCAAGGTCTTGTATGTTACTTTCTATTTTTAAAAGTTGACTTGGTATTTGGAAAAAGCTCCCCATTTAGTTCTTTAAATAGAAAGAAAATACTTTAACTCAATATTGATTGTTGGTAAGCACTACTGAAGCCACCTCATGGCTGGAAACTGATTTGTGACATTGTTTGGCTTTGTATATGATGAATTATTTTAATGCTATTAGCAAGTGAAGGTAGAAGAGAGTTCATTTTCATTTTAAGCATTTCTAAAGGTGTGAGGCCTTGTGATGCCGGGGAAGGAGGCAAGGGAAGATCGCCTGTACTTCTTAAAAATATATCCTGGCCAGCTTCAAGGACCTATATGGTAGCTATGTTTTAAATGTAAGGCTGTTCTAAATTGTTGCATTACCTTGGGAAGTGTAGTTTGCTATGCCCTCCCTAACATTTGCAGTTAACTGCATTGTCTAATCTAATGCCACACAGCAAAAATTCTGCCTTTCCCTAGTTTCTTGACTCACTAACTGCCTTGTATGTCTACAGTGGTGATGAGAGACTGTTTAGCTAGGCAATCTTCTGATACACTGTCATGCCAATGCCACCTGTTATGATAAGCAGCATGCAAAACACCTCTTCCTCCCCTCCACATATACACGCGCACTTGCCCATGGGTGGGTGGGCAGAACAGTCTGTTAGGTGTACTTCTAATGCCCAGATGGATATCAGTGTCCAGAGACAGAGAAGAAATGGGATCTACACATGAGGAAAGAGACACTAAGGCAAAGTTAGACATGCCTCTGAACAGCAGTTACCACAGCATGACAGCATTTATTTAGAGACCTGTAGCCTGTCAAAAGAGAATTGGAGTTCAACAGTAGCATTTAGTTGTGGGGACTTTTAAGACACATTTTGTGCATGAGGTATGTACACTGTGGTTTGTACTGCAGAAGTATTGCAGGAACATGTGGTACTGTCATGTTCTTTGAATTCACAAAGGTGTCATGAGGTACCTCTCATTGGACTTATGTCCAGATTTTGCTGATAGAAGTTAAAAATTTCACTCCAGGAGATAGCCAGTATCAATGATCTCTGCATTCCAAAGTAATTCAGTTTATTCAATAAATTTGCTCCCAAAAGAGAGTGCTACTTTGTACCCAAAAAAAGTTAAGGAACAATTTTACATTAAAAGAAGAATAGTATTTTTGCTTTTTGGCAAAGACAGAGGAAACAGAATTGAAGTCAGCACTAAACTGACAGTTATAATCTTACCTTCCTCATCATCTAGTTTCTTATGAACCATGAAACAGATGACTTTCATGTATACCACAGGAAATATTGCACATGCTTTGATCATATTTGAAAAAGAAAAGTTTTAAAAAAGCCTGTCCTCAATATTTCAAGTGTTGATTATGTATTTTGGGCCAATTTGCACATATGAGGTGTTTAACACAATGTATCCATCTGCCCAATGTGATGATAATTCCCTTACAGGTGTAGTGAAAACAATTGATCGTTTTCTTAGCTCTACTCTCTTTCTGCTGTCTCAGGAGAAATAAGTAATTTTAGTGATAAAATGGATCCAAAATTATCTTGAGATAAAAGACCTCAGTTGTAAGAGGCTATTCTGTCGATTGCTCAAGTTTGGGAGGACACTTATTACAATACCCTGTATATAAAGCCAAAGCCTTTTGCAATTCATGTAACTGTAGTTTGTTTTACAGATTATGCAGCCTTTGCCACACCTTGAGTGTTTCACAATAATCTACTGCTTCTCAGTAGATTATCGTGCCTGAGGAAGTATATATGACACTCTAAAATGATAACATTCCCATTTCTATTTGTTTTTATATTGTCTTTATTTGTATTTGTATTTATTTGTATTTGTACTTATTCACAGAAAAGACTAATCCATTCTATATTTGATAAAGTTTCACATTGTGTTTGTTGTCGTGGTGTTGTTATGAAGTGGAAACCTGAAATAAAAGCATTGTAACAGTCACTAAATGTTTGCAGTACTAAAGTTATAATCAACTACAATCTAAAAAAAAAATACTGATATATATTCAGTACCAGTTTTGAATCCCAGACTCAATTAAGAGGTTTCCACTATCAATCTAGAACAGAATAAGTACTTCAATGATGAGAGATGTCTATTTGTACTGCATGTGAGAATGCCTGTATTAATCACAGCAATTCTAGATGTTAGAG